>NC_086240.1:24425156-24517656 GCF_036321145.2 Pelmatolapia mariae | reverse complement strand
ATCCAGAGTTTACATCTCTGGTAGATCAAATGAGCAGAGGTGCTAAACTTTTGGGTTCTCCTTCAGTACAGGTAATTTATACAGTTACTTTCGTAAGTACATAAAGCATCAGTTGTTGCAAATAACAAAATATTATTCTAGGTACTGATGGTTATATAATTTTTGACAGATGTACAACATGTTTCCAGCGCTCTTCAAGTGGATTGGTGCCAGGAAGGAACTGCTCGAAATGTCTGCTATCAATAACAATCAAAACAGAGCCTTCTTCAGTCGTTTAAAAGAGACTCTGAACCCACAGATGTGCAGAGGCTTTGTGGATGCCTTTCTGGTCCGCAAGCAAACTCTGGAGGTTGGCATCTCTATCACTTGTCAAGTTTGTAGTCTGAAATTATTAACTGAAGCTCAGGGTGAAGCTGTGCACATTCCTGCTTAACAAAACAAATATGCTGTGTCCCAGTGAGAATAAAGTACACCCTGTGTCAGTTTTAAGAGAATTAGATTTACTGGCATTTTATTGTTGCATGTCTGCAGGAATCTGGGATTACCAACAGTCACTTCCATGATGATAACCTTTTGATGACAGTAATGAACCTGTTTGCTGCTGGCACTGAGACAACATCAACTACACTGAGATGGGGACTTCTGCTTATGGCCAAGTATCCAAAGATTCAGGGTGAGGAGCCTAAATAATAACTTTAATGTGCTAATGAAATCAAATCACTGTCACAAAAACAAAATCAAATAAATAATGTCACCTTCATTTATAGCCGCGTGAAAAATAAAGTTTTCAAAGTACTCTATTTTTAGTCCTGTGAAACACAGATTATTCCCTTCATGGGATTTAGGAGTAGCAGCCAATCAATAAGGTGCTAATCAAATGCTCGATTAATTGATCATTAGCAAGTGTGAGCACCTGAATGAAGACAGATTTTTTTATAGTTTGTTAGACTGAAGCCTTCAGGTGTGTACTGGGAAGTCCCAGTAAATGCATCCCAAATTCAAAACCAGTTTATTCTAGTACAATTCTGCAGTTCTACAATTAGAAAAAGTCAGAAAAGGTATGGCTTGTTTAAAATAGTTGCCAAAAGAAAGCACAGACTTCTGAGACAACATCCTGTTGACTGATGAGACAAAACTAGAAATGTTTTGTCATAATGCAAAGTACCACATCAAGCACAAATCCAACACAGTATGTCAGCACAAACACCTCAGACAAACTCACACACAGTGCTAAAGGAGTGATGATTTGCAGTTGATTTTTCCAGTCACAGGACTTGGGTACCTTGGGTTACTCCTCTGTAATGATCATAAGTATTTTATAGCAAATGTCAGAGGATCTGTCCCAGATTGGCCTAAACTGGGCTCTCCAAAGAGAGAGCAAATCTCCAGAATGGCTGAAAAAGAAAACAATCAAGGTGCTGCAATGGCCCAGTCAAAGTCCAGACCTAAACTCCAATGAAATGCCGTGACAAGACATTAAGAGAGCCATGCCTGACTGAATGTCTGCAAACCTCAATGAACTAAAGCAGCACTGTAAAGAAAAGTGGGCCAAAATTTATCTATACCAATGTGAGAGACTGATAAAGTCATATAAAAAGAACTATTACTTCAAATGGCATGCACCTAATTTTTTACAAGATTGCATAGATTTCTGTGAAAACACTGTAAAGTGGAGTGTTTGAGTGATTCTAATAGGGATGAAATTCAATTATTGTTATTTTTATACTCCAGATGAGGTCCAGGAGGAGCTGAGGAGGGTCATAGGAGACCGACAGGTGCAGATTGCAGACAGGAAAAGCCTGCCCTTCACTGACGCCGTCATCCATGAGACACAGAGACTGATCAGCATTGTTCCCACTGGAATCCCTCACAAAACCACCGAAGACATCATGTTTCAGGGTCACTCTATCAAGAAGGTAAGACTGCATAACACACCTACCGCTTTTAAAAAACCTGGCCTGCACTAAGCCATCAAGTGCAACAAAATATAACTGCATTGTGGATTGTTTTTTTATGATAATTATGTGTAAAGGGTCATGGTTTGGTAGTGCAGGTAGGAAAACATAAATGCAGATAAAATACATGTAAATACAAGGTGGGGACAGGTTTTAGCAGCCTGTGTATTGTAATTTGTGCATGGAACCACGGTGTTTCCTCTCTTGACATCTGTCCTGCACAATCCCAACGAGTGGGAGAGACCACACAGCTTTTATCCTGCTCACTTCCTGGACAAAGAGAAAAAGTTTGTCAAGCGAGATGCCGTCATTCCATTTTCTGCAGGTTTGTGAGCTCAGCCATCACTGTTTAGGTTACATCTGCTGACAGGACAGCTGAAGTTATTCTTTGATGGTCTATTACAGGTCGCAGGGTTCGCCTTGGAGAGAGTCTGGCCAGGATGGAGCTCTTCCTCTTCTTCACCACCCTCCTTCAGCATTTTTGTTTCACCCCTGCACCTGGAGTTTCAGAGGATGAATTAGATCTGACTCCAGCTGTGGGTTTTACTCTCAGCCCTTTGCCTCATAAACTGCGAGCTATTTCCCGTATGTAAGGAAAATGCATTTAAAAGCTGTACCAGTCTTCTCTGAATCACGTTATTTTTTCATGACATGCGATTGTAATAAATCCTAGAAACTGTAGAAAAAATGGATTAGGTAAAGGCTTCTTTGCAATGTTTATAGTTTTCAAAGCCAGAGCTGACCTCTGGGCGATAGGTTTGACATCAATCCTTTAAATTTAAGTTTTTTGTACAACCCAATCACATGAATCTAAGTGAGCATTTTCTCCTGGAAATGGAGTCTCCAATTAGTTTTTTTGTAAGTTGGTTGATTGTTTTGCTCAACATGTTCACTGTAACTTAAAAATGTTGCACGAGCACGTTTATCGCTGTCTTGCTCATGAAGACTTAATATTTTCTTCATTTTCTCCATAATAATGTTCAATTATTAAAATGAATACACCCCACACTCCCGTGGTGCCACCTCCACGGGACAAGACTCAGCAGTCCATCTGCATCTAAAGGACAAAGGTCACTCTTTCAAGGATGCCAATGTTCACATTTTGGACAGAGAGGACAGATGGTTTGAAAGAGGAGTGAAAGAAGCCATTTATGTCCACTGTGAGCGACCATCTTTGAACAGAGGCGGTGGTTTACGACACCAACTGTCTGCCATCTATAATCCAGTTTTGAGATCCCTTCCCACACGCCTTAACGCCCACTCACACCCTGGGCCATCTGACCTCAGGAAATCACATGATAGGGTGGGGCCAGGTTTCACAATGAGCTCACCTGAAACCCTGGCTGATTGTGACCCACACCCGTTTTCACACCTTGGCTCATTTGATTAGGTAGAGGATCATCAGGGGGTCGTTTTGTCCCTCTGTGGGGGGATACTCCCACTGGGTTTTAAATCTGGGACTCTCCACCATTTGACCCTTAGAACTGAAGAAGCTTCTCGGATGAGAGTTGAAACGTCTTCAAGCAACTTAAAGAAGTCCAGACGCTTTTCTTTCCAAGCTCCTTAGACCCCACACTCCTCATTTCCCTCCTCACTCCACCAGTCTTCTCAGCAAGTGTCTATGTTTGACTAGCAGGAATAAAAAAACACAAAGAACTTTCATACAGACCTGTTTCCTATTTAATCTTTAATGTAACTGTAATGCTAATGGTCCTCTGATGATTTTCCTTACATATCAAAATGGAGTCTTTTTTGAGTAAATCAAGCCAAATAGGTGTGGAATAACTGGAATAAATTGTAATAAGTAAAACTGAACTGAACTGAAATTTTCTTTAATGTTTCTTAAGCCACGTAACACTGAGCTATGAGTCACATTACCATAAACAAGGTGAACCAGTGTTTTGTCTACACATGCCAGACAACTTAGAACAGAACTGAAATTGTATATGTAAGCACTTGCAATCCATGAAAAAATGCCAAAGATAACACAGTTTAAGAGGCATAAAATGGTATTAACCCATGGTGTGCAGTGTGTCCTTAAAACTCAGCAAGTGAAGGACAAAAGAAGAAGTGTCAGGCCTAAAAAGGTATTCCAAAGTTGTCATCTTGTACCCTCTCAGAGCCCCGTATGCTTGCAGAGACCCCTACAGTAGGGAAACATGCAAAACGGTGTCCAAACCTTTGTATTTTAGCTTTATTTATGTCTTACACAGCATCCCAACTCTTTAGCTAACTTAATAACTTTAGCTAAAGTGAATAGTTAGTCTAATTCATTAGTGCAGCATTACTGGATCACCTCTGTTTGAAGTGATATGATATGTGACTATCACTGTGTTTAACTACCATAATAATTCTTAGGGTACTGAGTGCATGCTTAATTAGTTGGGGTTTTTTTGTTTGTTTTTGTTTTTTTAACATACTGCTCCATTGCTATTGATAGGCTGAAGTAGTCGGGTCACCTCCTAAATCGACCATCTTTTACAGGTGTTTTGTGCGAGAAATGGAATGTCCACTGAAGACTGAAGATACTGAATCTCTACGCCTTGCCATTGATCCCTCTTGTGCCTTCATCTAGACAAGAGACATTAACTTAACCACTCTCACATGCTCTGTACCTACATCACCTTCCCTGACAGTCGTAGCTTGGCTCATCTGAGGGTGAAATTATAAGTATGTGTTATTTTGCAAAGTGCTCTCTAGGGTTCCTAAATAAAATATGGCATTGATGTCATTTATTTTGAATTAATCCCTTCTTCTGAAATATAAGAACATCTCCTGGTTTTAATGGCACTTTGGATTTCCTTACTTTCTGTTCCACTCCTAACCCCAAATAGATGCTGACAAACTGACACAGTAACATGGAAGAGGGAAAGAAGTTGGAAAGGACTACTACAAATAAACCTAATGCCTAACAATGAAAAATGTAAAATAAGAACAATAATAATAATAAAGATAAAAGATGATGTAACAAGTTTTTAGTTTATTCCAAATGATCATCCAGATGTCTGTGACATGTGATGACAAACACCATAATGGAAGGCCTTTGTCATCACATGCTTAAACTCATCATATATTTTTGCATATGTTGAACAGGCAGTCAGACATGCAGACATACGGCAGGGGTCTCAAACTCCAGTCCTCGAGGGCCGCTGTCCTGCAACTTTTCCATGTGTCCCTGTTACAACACACCTAGTAGGTCATTAGCAAGGCTATAGAACTTGACTGCATGCTGAGTTGGCAATTCAGCCATTTGATTCATGTTACAGCAGCTCATGAGTGAATGAACATGGTGCAATAAAAGTATTTTTAGAAATATATGTTTCCAAATACATACATTTACTTAAATTTACTTGAGTAGGGTTAGGGGTTGCCACCTCAGCATGCAGTCAAGTTCTCTACTCTTGCTTATGACCTACTAATTGTATTCAGGTGTGTTGCACCAGGGACACATGGAAAAGTTGCATGACACTGGCCCTCGAGTACTGGAGTTTGATACCCCTGTCATACGGAATATGACAGGTGTGGTTGAACTGCATGAAGACTCTGAAGTTTCTCTTCTCTTCTGGCAGGACAGGAATGTGGCCTTGTCCTGTGAGCCACCATAAGGATGTACTTAGAGTAGAATTGGACTGTCACCGGCCTCAGGCTCTTCACCTTTTCAAAGACAAAGCAGTCATTTAGATAAAATATTAGATATTGGCCGTTTCTCAATTCTCAAGTACGCGAGTACGTACTCGCGTTCTCGGCGAGTACGTACTGGCCGAGAACGCACGGGAGTACGGACTCGCCGAGAACGCAAGCACGGACTCGTGATTTGTACAACTGGAACACCAGCGTACTTGATGATGTCACAGGTCCGGAGTTTTTACTGCCGTCCCCTCTTAATTTAACTGTGAGTAACATGTTATGAAGCTTAACTTTAATCATAGCCAAACCGATTTACTCAGGAACAAATAAAACACTCAAATAAACCAAACATTAACATTTAGAAGTGATCTAAGTGACTTATATATCATTTTTAACCTCAGTAGTAAAACCTCTATTAATAAAAATAGTGTACATGTACATACGTGTACATACCTTAATAAAAACAAGCAGGTGAGATGTTAGAACGCTTTTATTTTTATTTTAGTGGACACTCAATACTATAGACAGCTGCTGGGGTTTCTTTAACCTGAGTAGCGAAAAGACCGCGGGGGGGGGGGGGGGTTGAAAACGATGTGCCGGGAGTCTGCTGTTCTCGCCGGCTCTAATAATCCTCGACCTCGCTGTCTGCTATGGAGCTGGCGGGTCACAGACATCTCCGAAAACGTCGGAGCGCGTTTGGAAATATATGATATCTTGATAAATTGAGCAGATATTTGAAGTTTACACAGCTACATTCTCGCTTGAAAATAACTTAAAAGTTTATTTTGTCACCCAGAAAGAGTAATATTTAAAAGTTTTTAGCCCCGCTCGTCCGCCATTGCCGCGTTTGAGTTTTGGACGAAATGCATTCTGGGATATTTAGTTGTACCAAGTCCACACAAGTCACCACCGATGCATGCTCGATAAAACGGGCGGAGCGAGAACACATCCGGGACTTTTTCGCGTTCTCGGCTTGATGCGTACTTCGAATTGGAACAGTACTTGGTCTCCGACTGATGACGTATCACGAGTACACGAGAACGCAAGTACGCACAAGTACGCATATTGAGAAAGGCCCATTGTTTACCTGTAAATGCACAAAGTAAATTTAGAAATGTTATTATTGTCAAGAGTGAACAAGCACTGATAGTGTAATCTACAGCTGTGGCCAAACGTTTAGAGAATGAGAAGTGTTGTTTGGTTATTCACAGAGTTTGCTGTTTCAGTGATAGTTGTATATCATATTATATCACTTCAAACAGAGGTGATCCAGTAATGCTGCACTAATGAATTAGACTAACTATTCACTTTAGCTAAAGTTATTAAGTTAGCTAAAGAGTTGGGATGCTGTGTAAGACATAAATAAAGCTAAAATACAAAGGTTTGGACACCGTTTTGCATGTTTCCCTACTGTAGGGGTCTCTGCAAGCATACAGGGCTCTGAGAGGGTACAAGATGACAACTTTGGAATTCTACTAGAAACAGTCGATCATATTTGTTTGTCAAAGCTGAATCCAGGGCAAACTATGCTAAATTAGCGTTTTTAGCTAACAGCTACAATAAGCATAAAAGTTACTGTATGGCTATCATTTGTTAACATGACACTTGTTCTTATACATGTAATACATTTATTAGCAACTTGAGAGTTTATCTGCTGGTCATTCAACATGACGAATGACTTCTGAAGTCTTAATTCAGCTCGAGATGCTGTAGATTCCCGTCAGTAACACTTTCGGTCCGCTAGTAAAACATAGTTCTATTAATCTGCGCTCGATTACTCTTGAACCGGAACTGGATGTAAGTCCCTAAAAACTGAATTTTGGAACTGAAATTGAATTGTAGAACTGAAACTGAATGGTGAGAAGTGAATCTGAAATTATTCGAGAGCTAAATTTTTAAAGGATAAAATACAGTTTCAAAGCAAATTAATTAATTTTTTAAAATATAAAATTCAGTTTCAATTTAGTGATGATCATTTTCAAACCAATAAATTGAATTTCTAAGTAGGATAATTCATATTCAGTTTTTAAAAGCATTTATTCAAGTTACAATTCAGATTCAATCCGAGCAATTCAAATACGAATTTAACTTATTCAAATTCAGTTTCTGATGACACAGATTTCTGCCCATAAAAAAGTATCTACAACAGATGAATTGTATCTGAAAGTCACGTCCTTAAAAAAAAGGGAAAGAGATGAGAGATGCGTCTAAGCCTTCAGTTGATTCATCTGGTGTTTGCTGAAGCTGCATTAGAAATCCTGTCTGTCAGGGGTGTGGAAGGAGCGTACTCTAAAGCAGATCTCCTTTTGAGATGAAATAGTGAATTTATTTACAGTGAAGGGAATTGCAACAGTTCAGCACACAATCTCCATCAGTGGGCTCCCTGTGGTGAATTCTCCCGGCTCCCAACAGTGCTTGACGATGATGTGAAAAAACAGCAACTCCAACACATTAATCCCCAGCTCGTGTCTTGATGCATTCTCAATCATCCAGGTAAGTAAATCTCCAAAAGTTGATTCTGTTCATCTGGACGTAGCGTTTTCAGTGGGAGAAACGTTTGGTCACTCATCCAAGTGACTTTTTCAGTCTAAGCTGACTGCAGGTTTCCCCAATCTTATAAACAGGATATTTGCATAATGACTGAAACCAGCCCACTGAAGGAACAATGGGCTGGGTGGTCACCTTCATCATAATTATGCAAATTCTCATGACCATTGATCAACACCACTGATCAAAACCACTGATCAATGGCCATGAGTACCATTCACAGAGAGTTGGGGAATGGCTGCAATCACAGCATTGTAACCACAATTCACGGATGACATTAACTCGGTGGGCCGACACATCAAATTCACCAGGGAGGATATGAAAAGTGGCAGGTTAGCCTTCTTAGACTAAGATTCCCATCAGTAATGGGGGACATCTAAAAGCTGATGTGTACCGGAAACCTAGGTTTCCTGACACAGCGGCCAGGGAAGCAGAAGAACATCACATCAAGAAGGCCCTAAGTAAATGTGGTTATCCCAGCTGGACATTTGTCAAAGCTGGGAAGGCGCCTAAAAAAAGCTGCAGCCGATCCAGGAGAGAAAAACAACCGCTGACTAAGCGAAAACCTGTAGTGATCCCGTACGTGTCAGGAGTATTGGAATGGCTGAGACACATTTTTCTAAACACCGCGTCTCTGTGGCTTTTAAACTCCAAAACACGCTGCGCCAAAAATTGGTTCACCCAAAGGATCGGGTCCTCCGACACAAACAGAGTAACATAGTGTACGCTGTTAAGTGCCAGGAGGATTGCCAGGATTTATACATCGGGGAAACCAAACAACCAAACAACGCTGGTTTGAGCGCAGAGTCAAGGAGGCCATTTACGTGAAAAGGGAAAGACCATCTCTGAATCGCGGAGGGGGCCTAAGGGTACATCTTTCACCATCTTACAATGCTGTAATTGCAGCCATTCCCCAACTTTCTGTGAATGGTACTCATGGCCATTGATCAGTGGGCCTTGATCAGTGGTTGTTGATCAATGGTCATGAGATACTGCAGATAAGTGCTTGGTAGTGACGTGAAACTGTTTCGTAGTCTGGTAGTGAGGACCCGGATGCTCTGGTACCGCTTTCCAGGAGGCAGCAGGGTGAAGAGTGTGTGTGAGGGGTGTGTGGGGTCCTCCACGATGCTGGTGGCTTTGCGTATGGAGCGGGTGCTATAAGTGTCCGTGATGGAGGGAAGAGAGGCTCCAATGATCTTCTCAGCTGCTCTCACTATCCATTGTAGGGTCTTGCGATCCGATACAGTGCAGTTACCATACCAGACAGTGATGCAGCTGCTCAGGACGCTCTCAATAGTCCCTCTGTAGAACCTGGTGAGAATAGATGGAGGGAGATGGGTTTTTCTCAGCTTCCACAGAAAGTAGAGACACTGTTGGGTCTTCTTGGTTATGGAGCTGGTGTTGAGGGACCAAGAGAGGTTCTCCGCCAGGTGGACACCAAGGAATTTGGTGCTCTTGATGACCTCCACAGAGGATCCATCAATGTTAAGTGGACAGTGATCTCTCCGTGCTCTCCTGAAGTCAACAATCATCTCTTTTGTTTTATCTGTGACGGGTTGAAGGACTACTGAATATAAAAAGGTTCAGTTAATACTAATTTATATTAGTTGATATAAGGACAAAAATAATGTAAATATGGTAAGAAAATGGTTGAGGTTATTATTTTTCATGTTATATTAATGGCTTTCATTTTATTTAAGAGAACTGTGATCTATACATCACTGATCGGCTAGTATGTCTTTTCTGGGATCGATTAGTAGTGTCTCTATTCTCCACTAGGGGGCTTTCGCGTGCTCTCCTCATTGCAATAAACAACCGCATCAGAGAAGCAAGTCAAAATCACTCTCGTGATTCTTTTCCCCCTGTTTTCAGGTAAAAGTGTTTAAAAGTTGATAAATTTGCAATCTGTATGTTGTTAAGATATTTAATAGGTAGGGCTGGGCCATATCATACCGTTCACGGTAATACCGGTATAATGAATGAAACTGATGAACCAGAATTGGTTTGTAAAAATGCTGCAACTTTAGTGGTGTGGAACTGGTTTAGCTTTTGTCCGTCAGATACACAACAAAGCACTATTTTTGGTAGACCATGCTGCTACCGTGTTTTTTGGAAAATATGGCACATTTAAAATCAATCCTTTGATTTTTCTGAAAATCGACAGTGCCCCTTATAATCCCGTGTGCCTTATGTATGAATTCTGGTTGTGTTTACTGACCTTGATACGATTTTATGTGGTACACGGCGCTCGAAAATCTGTCGAATGTTTTAGTATGACTTTGCTAAGCTACGAACCCGCACTAGTGATGGTAAATTTGATTCTTTTTACTGAATCGAGTTTGAATGAGTCACTCACTCAAATTTTTTCAGTCATTTGAGTCACTGAGTCAGTTGACCAGAGAGTGCAAAAAATGTACATTTTCACTCAAACTTAATTTGTTTCTCTTTTCATGTATATCCTACTGCTAAGATGAGTGATTCTAAAAGAAAACAAGTATTTTATAGAGCAAAAAAGAGCAAAAAAAATTCTAATGGGAACATTTATTTTGTTTACTTTTATTTTATTAGTATTTTCCTTAAATGTGTCAAATATATATTTTCTCATCTAAATGTCCACTGAGCTGTGAGCCAGGGGGCGGTAATGCGCCTTAACATTGGTTGCCAACCAAGAAGAAGAAGAAGCTGTGAGCCAGGAGGGAGGGGGTGAGTGAGTGAGTGATTCATTTGCGCTATGATTCAGCACAGGAAAGGAGGGGGTGAGTAGCTCAAATGTGCTGTTAGCATGTTAGCAGAGCGATGCTACTGTGAACCGAGGAGCTATTGTCTTGATGTGAGCTTCTACTCAGGGTTTTTTCTTCCAGTTCAGAGCAGAAATGTTGTGTTTTTCTCCACAATTTTAATTATAAGCTAGACATATTTCTACTAATGAAATTAGTTTGCTAACAGCAACAGGGATGAGTCAGTGAGTCAGTTGGGCTTGTGAATCATGATTCATGAGTCAGTAAAGTGATTCTCGAGTATTGAACGATTCGTTCATGATTCGCGCATCACTAACCCGCACCGCTTGATGGATTGTCGGAGCATTACGGCTATCATAGGCAGAAGCCTCGGAGTGATATGTACTGTGCTTCAACATAATATTACCGTATTGTGTGTGTATAACCTCTTTTTAAGTTTTGTGGATATTATACATGGTTATGCTGAGGATATGTCGGCCAGTTTCCACTGGAAATGCCTTTTGGTTAAACTGTCAGCAAGGAATTTGCATTTGCACTGTTAAAGTTTTATATAACTTTAATGCACATAAAAAAACAGCTGCTTGTTTAAGTGAAAATACATTGATGTTTTTTGGGGGGGTTTTGCACTAATAAAGTTGTGGAGTTGTAAAGTGTGTTGTCTAGTGTCAATTATATTGTCAGTTATATCATTATCGCAAATTTTCAAATGTATATCGTGATAAATATTTTGGTTATATCGCCCTGCTCTATTAATAGGTAACCCTTCATTGTTTTTTTAAGCTTTAGAAGCATTATATTACAGTTTTTTTGTGCACATGGACATAGCGGTTTTGAGCCTCAGTTTTGTACTGTATAATGTCCATTAAGCTAACGGCAGGAGCTGGTTTATTATTTAGCTTTTCCTTCCACTCTGTATAGGATGTGAAATATTTATGTTCATTTTCATTGCAATAAACAACTGCATGAGAGAAGCAAGTCAAAATCACTCTCGTGATTCTTTCCCCCCTGTTTTCAGGGGTGTAACATAACCACATTCAGAGTTCGTTCTTGCTGATGAGACCCACCACAGTCGTGTCATCGGCGAACTTGATGATGTGGTTGGAACTGTGCATTGCTGCACAGTCGTGAGTCAGCAGAGTGAACAGCAGTGGGCTGAGCACACAGTGCTCAGTGTGGTGGTGTTTGAGATGTTGTTGCCGATCCAGACTGTCTGAGGCTTCCCCGTCAGAAAGTCCAGAATCCAGTTGTAGAGGTGAAACTCCTGGTGCAAAAGATGAAAAAGGTGCATCAGAAAACAGCACACTTTCGCGACTGTACTAACGAGCTTAGTTCAATGATCCAGCACTGACTGAAGCCTGAACACAGTATTAAATACATTGGTCTCAAATGGCGCATAATCAACGGCAGCTGGTGAGCACTGATTATTTGCCGGTGTAGAAGAACTCCATGCGGAGCTACTTCCAGGTCAAATGTCGCCCGGCGCCCAAGCTTCCGGGGAAGTGCGTTTCCGTCATAACATAAACACAAACACAGGTAGAGCGCAAAGAAACACACGGACACAAAAGAGCAGGTCGCCCGGCCAGGACTAGTCAGACAATGACACTATCAGTGAAAGGATGGCTGTCAAGAAGCCATTCTTATAGAAGAGAAAACAACTAAGGCGTGCCAAATTACACAACAACTGGACTTAAAATCAGTGGCAACAGGTCTTATGGAGTGATGAATCCAAATTCAACATTTCTGGTTCAAATTCAATCAATATGTCCATAGCACAACACCTCTGGATGTAAAAAACAGTAGAGGCTCTGTCATGTTTGCCGCTGCATTTCATCCACTGCGGTTGGAAATTGCACAAGGTTGGCTCTGTTGCAGAAGAGGTGGTAGTGACTATGTAGCTGTCAGATGCTGCCATTTTGCAATTTATGTATGTTTTTATTTTCAGTATTGATTGCATGATATGTTAAGTTGCATGATATTGTGATGTTGGTTGCTGCTTTATTTTATACTTTCTTCCATTATCTGCCAAATCATGTGACCTACAGCTCAGTAAAGAACGAATCTACATAATTGCTACTTTAAATAAAAACACATTTATGAAAAGTGATTCATGAACTTGCTGCAAAAATAAACTCAGTTTAACCAGAACCAAACAATTTAGGTTCTTGTAGTGCTGTAACAAACACTTTGTCCAGAAGGTGGAGTTCTAAGTTAATATAAGTACTACTGCAAACGTCGCAGCCCAGTATTCATATTGATACGTCGAGTACCACAGAAATATGACACATAATATGACACTTTTAGGTAAGAAAAAAAAACTAAAATCAAAAAATGTCCTGTATATTATTGTGCCGCACATCTAATGTTAGGTGGGAGGTTTTCATGTATCTACTGTTTCAAGTATGTTTCATATGTAATTTTAACACCATTAAAAAATGTATTATTTTTTGTGATTAAAAATGTATTCATTATTAAAAATAAATAAAGCTGATAACTCTATATTATGGGATGTGTGGATATAAATGTATGTCATTAGAATAATTTGACTGTAGTCTATTTGCTTAGGTCTCTTCCAATGTATTAAAATTCATTCTAACTAAGAAACAGCGTCCAGTCACTACAACGGTATATTCCAAATCAACAGTTAAATGTTAAATCAGTGGCTGTTGCAACTTAACATATAATATTTTGTGGGGACATATGTTCATTGCAGTGTGAACAAAAACTGAAGCTTTCCCATAACAATATTTGTGACGTGTATTGGATTGTTTTTACATATTTAAAAACGTTTTTAATACTTCACTCAAACAAATGAAATGTTGACTTCAATTATTTTGTTTTTGCATTACAATAACAAAATTATTGTGAAATGAGCCAATAAAAAATTCCTCATGATCAACAAGAGATACTTAAGTCAACTCAAGTCATTTATGTTATATGAACTTAATATATTTACAGGTTACATATCACATATCTTACATATCTTCAAAACATTTCTTATTTGTAGTAGTAAAATGTTAAAATTCAGTTTAATTAATTAAAACATTACATTTTCACCCAACTTATGCTTTACTAATTAGTTTTAAATAATTCTATTTTGTGAACAAATTCCACACAATTGAATTAAGTACACCCTACACATTTTTCTTATTTCCCTTATTGTCAACACATTTAGTGTAACTTTTTTGTAAACTAGTGCCAATATAAATACAGCCACAGCTGAAACACACATTATTGATCCACTATGTTTACAAACTAACAGTCTGTCACCAGAGCATAAAAGTGAGGGATGCACAATATCAATGTTTCATCCATATCTGCCGAAGTCTTAAAAAAATAAATATCTGTAAATACAAACAAACAAACAAATCACATTTATCAACAATTTTGCCAACATAAGAGGTCAATAAGATGGCACTTTAGTTATGCACATATTTGTACCTACAGTCACCTTGCATTCAGAATCACATACTTTTTCTTTATTCTTTGTCTGTATTGCAATTACAAATTGCATGGAGTATGAAGTACTTCTGTTACATTATTATCATTATAATTTGTAACATTAATATACACTCACTAAGCAATTCATTATGAAAACAGCGCTGTCATAAACCTTTACTTACTTACCAAATTAATAACCACTTAAAATCCAAGTAATATCATGGTAGCAACAGTGGTTACGGTAGAGTAATATTACCCTCAAATTTTATGTAATAGGACAATAAGGACCCAAAAACTGGAGATAATAATATGGAAAAACAGCTCCGTACTCCGGTGATTGTAGGGTAACAAAGAAGAGGTAATTTCTAAGTTATTACTGCTCAATTACCCATGGTAGATTCTGCGTAATAAGGAGCTCTGCAGGAAACAGAGCTGCAAAATGCAAAACGCCTTGTTTTTATTTAATAACATATTAATAACCATGTAATAACCTTTTAAAACAAACTTAAGGAATAGTAATGACTACCAGTCTTGCTGCATGCTCAATAATCCAGGTAAGTAAATCCCAAAAGGTTGGTTCTGTTCATCTGAATGAATGAACAGCTGAACAGAATCAACCTTTTGGGGGTGATGACTACCAGGAAACACCTTTGGCAGTTTCTGTGTACTAAGCAGCATCCTGGTAGTCATGGTTATGGTTAAAAGAACACTACATATGAATACATTAGATTTGCATAGGAATGTAGAGGACCCTCTTTCACAGCATAGTTTATACATGAATGACAATATATAATATGTAGTGCTGTCAGCATTAACCTCGTTAAAAGGACGTTAACGCTATAACCGCATTAACGCGGGTCAGCGCGGATCGCCCCATGCCCCGTGGGGCTGCACGGCGTTAGAACAGTGGTTCTCAAAGACTAAGGAGCTTGGAAAGAAAAGCGTCTGGACTTCTTGAGTTGCTTGAAGACGTTTCAACTCTCATCCGAGAAGCTTCTTCAGTTCTAAGGATCAGTGGTGGAGAGTCCCAGATTTAAACCTAGTGGGAGTTTCCCCCCAAAAGGGGGACAAAGGACCCCCTGATGATCCTCTACCTAATCACATGAGCCAAGGTGTGAAAGCGGGTGTGGGTCCTAATCAGCCAGAGTTTCGGGTGAGCTCATTGTGAAACCTGGCCCCACCCTATCATGTGATTTCCTGAGGTCAGATGGCCCAGGATGTGAGTGGGCGTTAAGGTGTCTGGGGAGGGATCTCAAAACTGGATTATAGATGGCAGACAGTTGGTGTCGTAAACCACCGCCTCTGTTCAAAGATGGTCGCTCACAGTGGACATAGATGGCTTCTTTCACTCCTCTTTCAAACCATCTGTCCTCTCTGTCTAAAATGTGAACGTTGGCATCCTCAAAAGAGTGACCTTTGTCCTTTAGATGCAGATGAACTGCTGAGTCTTGTCCCGTGGAGGTGGCTCTTCTATGTTGTGCCATGCGCTTGTGAAGTGGCTGTTTGGTTTCTCCGATGTAGAGGTGTGGGCATTCCTCGCTGCACTGTACAGCATACACCACGTTGTTAAGTTTGTGTTTAGGAGTTTTGTCTTTCGGGTGAACCAGTTTCTGTCTGAGTGTGTTGCTGGGTCTGAAGTACACTGGGATGTCGTGTTTGGAGAAAACTCTCCTGAGTTTCTCTGATACACCGGCTACATAGGGGATGACAACGTTATTGCGTCTGTCTTTCTTATCCTCCCTCGCTGGTGTCTGATCTTCTTTTCTGTGCATCTTTGCTGACTTTATAAATGCCCAATTAGGATAACCACATGTTTTAAGTGCTTCCTTTACGTGTGTGTTCCTTCTTTTTCCCTTCAGGCTTAGAGGGAACATGTTCTGCCCAGTGGTGTAGGGTCCTGATTACCCCAAGTTTGTGTTCCAGAGGGTGATGGGAGTGGTTCTCAAACTTTTCACAATGAGTACCACCTCATAAAGTACCACCCTTATGACCGACATTAAAGTACAGTAGTATAGGCCTATTTACTGCCTCAGAAGAATCAGTCTCTTTGGTTCAAAATGGCATTGACTGTCTTTTTTATTCCTGTGTGTGTGAGCACGCTTGTATTCAAAAGGTTTCTCCATGTAACGATCTAATAGTAGGTAGGTGTGGGGAGCCATAGCCTTGGCCCCCACATGAAGTAGACATGGAGGAGACCCATACCATAATACAAGAAATACATTTATTTCTTCACGCTTGGACTAATATAACTCATTGTTTATGTATCTAAGCAAAGGTTCCCTGGAACGTCTGCAGGTTGTGCAAAATGCTGCAGCTAGGCTTCTGACCAAATCCTCTAAATATTCACATGCGACACCACTACTATTTCAGTTAGACTGCCTTCCTATTGAATTTCTGAATTTCTTCCTATTGAGTCCATTTTAAGACCCTGGTTTTGACTTTTAGAGCTTTGCATGGACTGGCACCAGCTTACATCTCTGATCTTCTACAGCCCTATTGTAACAGCAGCCTGGCGAGGAAAGAGCAGCTAGCAGGTCTAGCGGGCCTGTGGTGTGGAGGTTAGCTGGACTGCTTGGAGGGGAGTCAGTTAAATAGAACAACAGACCTTTATTGGAAATTAACACAACAAGACCATACCAGCCAGGTATCCACGGCTCTACTCTGTCTGTACATACATGTGCGGGATTAGGTAGTCGCTGGTGCTGGTCTTTCTAATGGCTGCTGCTGCACTCACACACTAGGAGTCTCCCCAACTACTACAATAGTAGGACAACACCCCCTAGTGGTGCTATATAACAATAATTAGGGTTGTTACATCACCCCCCCCCCCCCCCCCCCGGCAATGAGAAGGCTGTCCTCAACCAGACCCAGGTGACTCCCTCCTGCTATCCCCTTTCATTATACATAGCTACTTCGGGTAGTAAGCAGGCCGTGGAAGAGTTGTCATCTACCCTTACAGCATTGATACATTTAATAAACAAAATGAGTCCTCAAAGCAACTAATATTGAACATGCAGTGTCACCGGCTCGTCATCCTCAGGAGATGGTCCTAGACCAAGGAAAAACAGTCAAAAAAAAACCCAAAACACCTCGTCACTTAACCAGTAGTATAGAAGATCAAACCAAAAGCCTCTCACAGGCTGCGATGACGAGGGTTCAGTGGAACAGAACAAGTAATCGTCCCTTATGAACAGAACGATCACCACACATACAGTACATCTTGTATGAAAGCAACCCTCAGTCAACATTGAACTTTTCCTTATGATAACGCTTACCAGTCCAACCATCTGTGATTCTGGGGCACCGGCGGGGTCTCATATGATAGCGCCCCTTGACCGGTTGTGACGCAGAGACACCCTCGGAGGGGTGCCCGTCTGTGCTGTGCACCATCCATTCAAGAGTACGGGCTGACCCCACGCTCCAGTCTCATCTGGGCTCTCATGGACTGCAGCCCAGCATCCTGAAGTGATATGGAGTACCAAGATTTTATAGTCTAAAAAATACGGTAAATAAAATTTTGCTTTAGCTCCTGGAGCATAGGTAAGCAATGTTGGGCAAGTTACTTTGAAAAAGTAATTAATTATTGTTACTAGTTACTTATTCAAAAAACTAACTGAATTAGTAACTGTGTTACAAGATTCTAAAAGTAATTAATTACTAGGAAAAGTAACTATTGCGTTACTTTAAAAAACATGTTTAACCCTCTGGGGTCCAGGGTATAACTGGCCATTTTTGACTACTTTTGATTTACGTCTACATTTCACTTTTAAAACCTATTTACTTTGTCTTGTTTGGTATCATTCTTTTCAACACAACCTCACATGTCTGAATCTACAGGGTTTTTGGTTGTTGTTTTTTTGATATACTGTATTAACACAATTGATCTAAAATCAGACAAAAAACATAAAATCCAAGTAGAAAAAGTTATATTTTTACTGTAACAACAACAAACATGTTTATTGAGTCATATTTCATAACTTTAAATGCAAATATAAATTGTAAATTTAAAAATCCTATGCACAAGTTTTGCAAACAAAGTTATTTGCAGCCATTTCAAACTATTTACATAACAATCAGGTGTTCTGCATTAGATAATTTCTATCCACTAAAAAGGAGAACATCACAAGCCTGATACCTGCAGGTCTGACAGCAGCAGGTGTAAACTATCCACAACATTACACACTACACAAGACAAGACATTAACTACATACTCCAAACACGCTAAACGTCACAAATCTCTTACATCTCAAAACTCATAATCTCTCTTTTCGCTATCTTCTTACTCTCTCTTTCTCTCTCTCTCTCGCCGTCACTCCTAAAGTTTCTCCCTCTTCCTAAACAACCAAATGTCATGTTGCCATATCATTTTTTGATTGGTCGACATTGTACATTTTTCCACCAACACGAAAGGGCTGTTTTTTTGTTTTTTTTGTTGTTGTTTTTTTTGGTCATAAGCAGAGAGTGCTTGCTAGCGCTGTCCTTAGACAGTAAACATGACGAAAGTATTCAGAAAAAAACACAGAGTATATATTGTTTATCATGACTCTGGTTTTACGTGGCCTATCAGCACAATTTAAAAACTGTTATATATCACCTTGTTGCTTTGTCATCTTGAAGTGGTCATTTGATTGGCTTACCACGACTACTTTATTCTTCCTCAGCCAAACAGATTGTTTTGATTGTTTTGCCCCTAGATACAGGTGTTGTGCCAAAACGTGATCGTCTGCCAGAGAATGATTGCCCTCAGCGGGAGCACGCGGAGCTACTTAAAACTGTAGCGCCCAGATTACTTACATAGACAGCTACTTCCATGCAACTGATATAAAGTGCGGTAAGCTGAAGACAGCTTCAACCATCTGTTTGTTGAAAAAAAGTAACGCGACCGCACCGCATTTTCTTGTTAGTAACTGTAATGGCGTTATAATGATAGAAATAGTAATTAGTTAGATTACTCGTTACTGAAAAAAGTAACGCCATTAGTAATGCCGGTACTTATAACGCCGTTATTCCCATCACCATCAGGTAAGGTGACTTCAAACAAAGTAAACCAGACAAACTAACAGTTGAAATAAATAAAATGTTAACTTAACAAACTTGTCAAACTTGATTTAATCCAAGATGTTATACTAACTAATCTGTAAAAGTCCAAAACATAAACAAACTACAGAAAAACAATAAAGCATGACTAAATGAAAACAAGAATGTTAACTAAGAATAGCAACCCTAACTCTGAGCAAATGATGTTCTCACCCACTTTGTCACATGGAGTGTAAAATGACTGAGTAAATATTTTCAAATTCACTTCATAAGGATAATGCATACTGTATAATCTATTTAAGTTATCAAAAGAAATATAAATATTCTTTATAGTGCAGACTAGGACCTGGAGCACCACACCTGCTGCAGCATCGGGAGTTGTGCCTTTGAGCATCTCTCTCTCTCTCTCTCTCTCTCACTCTCTCTCTCTCTCTCTCTCTCGCTCTCCCTCTCTTCAACCCACCTGCCAGTCATTAAGCAATTAATTCACCACTGCAAAAGTCACAGACTAGTGTGCTAGCTGTGGTTTATATATATATGCTCCTTGCCTTTTGACAATGCCAAAAATTTACTTTAGCCGACAGTTTTCAGGACTTGCCTTTTTCAGTTCAAATAACACATTTTGGATATTTTGTTTGAAGGTTATGGGGATAATAGATGTTGTTTTTATTCAGTTGACAAACTCTGTCTTCTTAGTATGGGTTGTGACAGTGCTCCTGTTCATTTTCTTTATATCTTCTTCAATCTTCAGTTCCCAAAAAAATGGAAAGGAGCCTCCAGGACCCAGAGCATTTCCTTTGGTTGGGAATCTCCTGCAGCTGGACCTCAAAAGACTGGATAACTCATTATTGGAGGTGAGAAAGTTACTGTGCTACTTCTGTATTTTGTAGATTTTTAGGTTCAATTTTGTGTTTATATAAAAGAAAAGAAAAATGTTCATATTTTCATTGCTCTTAGTTATCCAGGAAATATGGATCAGTCTTCACTGTCTATCTGGGTCCAAAAAAAGTGGTGATTCTGGCAGGATACAAGACTGTGAAAGAGGCACTTGTTGACTATGATGAAGTGTTTGGAGCCAGAATTTCATTGAAGGTTTTGGATGATTATAGCCAAGGACATGGTAAAGAAAAAGAAAAAATTCACCAGATTTTTCTCATACTTTTGCATCCATCATCCTTACACTGTGTGGAAGTGAACTACTTTTTAAACACTTTGTCTCAGGGCTCTTGTGGTCCAACGGTGATTCATGGAAGGAAATGAGGCGCTTTGCAATGACTAATCTGAGAGACTTTGGGATGGGCAAGAAAGCATGTGAGGACAAGATAATTGAGGAATGTCAACACTTGATTGACATTTTTGAGAATTTTAAAGGTAAAGTTTGTTGAAACTGAGATTAACAGTACATTAACTGGAATGCTACATATATTTAATTTTTTTTTTCAATTTCCCTTTCCACAGGAGAAGCTTTTGATACAACCCATCCAATTAACTGTGCAGTCTCTAACATTATCTGCTCCATTGTCTATGGCAGCAGATTTGAATATAATGATCCAGAATTTACGTCGATGATAGATCGAGTGAATAGAAATGCTAAAATTCTGGGCTCTCCTTCAATAAAGGTATTAGCTTAAACTTTGTGATGCTTGTGCACCAACTGATGACAAAAAATTCTAAATTATAGAGTTAATAACTTCTTTTTTTAGGGAAGCTGAGTTGAGTTTTCTAAGCCACACACAGGCCTCAGTACTGCCAGACCTGATGAATCAAAAATCAAATATGCAAAAAAAAAAAAAAAAACAAATCCCAAATACTTTTTCACACCACTGTACTAGCATTTTATGTGCTTTAAAATCTGTCTCTGGATAAAGGGACTACATACTAACGTATCAAGTTTGACAGCTATACGACATGTTTCCATCACTCTTCAAGTGGACTGCTGATAGGAAGGAATTCTGCAAACTGACTGATGCCACTATGAAACAAAACAGAGCCATCTTCAGTCGTTTAAAAGAGACTCTCAATCCACAGATGTGCAGAGGCTTTGTGGACGCCTTTCTGGTCCGGAAGCAAAATCTCGAGGTTGGAATCGCTAACATCTTTCAAGTTAATATTCTAGAAATACTGATTAAAGCTCAATGTGAAATTGTGCATGTTCCTGCCCAGCTATGATGAAAACAAAACATTTGTTCTGAGTCCCAATACCTGACTACACCAGCATACCTATAGGTTTATTCTGGTGTATGTTACATCCTCATTACTGTTTGGTGCCTTGACACTTCTTTTTCTACTGTCCAACCCCCATCCAACTTTGGGATCAGAATGATTTAAGTGACTTTGCTGTTAAATGTCTATGTGCAGGAATCTGGGATTACCAACAGTCACTTCCATGATGATAATCTTTTGATAACAGTCATGAATCTGTTTGCTGCCGGCACAGACACATCATCAACAACACTGAGATGGGGACTTCTGCTAATGGCCAAGTATCCAAAGATACAGGGTGAGGAGCTCAAATAATCCACAACTCTGATTTCCAGTAAAAGTGTATTCAAAGGACACATGTCACAAGAACAAAATCACAGTAACCATGTATTTATTCTGTATAGTGGAGTGTTATTTTCAGTCTTACACAAATGTAATGTGTCCACTGTTTTCTTTCATACTCCAGATGAGGTCCAGGAGGAGCTGAGGAGGGTCATAGGAGACCGACAGGTGCAGGTTGCTGACAGGAAAAACCTGCCCTTCACTGACGCCGTCATCCATGAGACACAGAGACTGAGCAGCATCTCCCCCACTGCACTTCCTCACAAAACCACCAGAGACGTCACTTTTCAGGATCACTTTATCAAGAAGGTTAGACTGAATAATATCTATTCAAATACTACCAGGCATCAGGCCAACATGTTTTGAGATAATGTAACTACATCCTGGATCGTCCTGTGTCAACTCTGAGTTGAGGTGCCAAAGTTGTAAAGGTACGAAAAACCCAAGTGCAGACAAAAAGACTAAAAATGAGTGGGAACAGTTGTTATCAGTTTACTGAGTGCACAAAACAGAAGCTTGATGGCATGTTGGACGGGCAATCACAGGAATACAGGAAAGTTTGGCACTGAATCCAAATCAAAAGTATGTGCTGTTTTTATGTGTTCTCTACTTAGTATGTTTTGTACCTTGTGCATCTCTGAAATCAGTTGTTATCTGCAGGGAACCACAGTGTTTCCTCTCTTGACATCTGTCCTGCATGATCCAAGTGAGTGGGAGAGGCCTCACAGCTTTTATCCTGCTCATTTCTTGGACAAAGAGAAAAAGTTTGTCAAGCGAGATGCCTTCATTCCATTTTCTGCAGGTTTGTGAGCTCAGCCATTACCACTGAGGTACATCTCTTCACAGGACAGTTGATTATTGTTCGTCTCTTGCAGGTCGCAGGATTTGCCTCGGAGAGAGTCTGGCCAGGATGGAGCTCTTCCTCTTCTTCACCACCCTCCTGCAGCATTTTTGTTTCACTCCTGCACCTGGAGTTTCAGAGGATGAATTGGATCTGACTCCAGTTGTGGGCATTACTCTCAGCCCTTCGATTCACAAATTATGTGCTGTTTCCCAAATGTGAGGAAGAGATGGTCTTTATAAGCTTTCGGTCAATTTTAAGCAGAATATTTCCTTGTGTCCTTTATTTCAGAGTCACTGACATGATTTACAAAATGTTTAGTTCATTTGTTCCTTTAGTTTCAAGTCTCATGTAGGTGAAGATGTCACATTTGCCTGTTGGCTTTAAAGTAGTCTCTGAATAGCTGTCTGTAAAGTTTTGATTGACAATAAAGGCAGAATGTTTTGATTACTTAAATGCTACACCAGCACATGTATCGCTCTCTCGCTTGCTCATAAAGATGTGACATGTTAAGCATTTTTCTCCACAATAAAGATTAAATGCTGCATCAGTGCATGTCATACTCATTACTGCCCTCTCTAGAAAGAGGACACCCTCAGTTTTCTTAGTAAGTACCCCCATGTCACGCCCCCTCGTGGTTGTAGAAGTTTACAGATGGGTTGACAAAACATTGTTACTATTGTTGGTCAGCTGTGTGACCTCTTTGGAAAGAAAGAGAATGTCTGAAAGAGATTGAAATACATTAAGGTTTATTTGTCTCAGTGATTTATTTATTTTTTTTTCATTTTGGGGGGCTAATTGATGACATAAAATGGTTACCAGACCCTTTTGGGCCATTTTCTATCTGTCCGCTTCACTTTTTCACTTAGTGATATGAAAAACTAATGTTAATATATATTTTAATAATGTTAAAATATATTTTTCAAATGCTGCACTTTAAAGTGTTTACACAAATAACTGTGATATCAGGTACACACACACACACATATATATATATATATTTTTTTTTTTTTTTTCATCCTGAAAATATAATATTGACACAGACCAGAGTACTAACTGCAACATTAATCATTTACTCATTCATAACCACAGAACACTGTTTGCACTGTTTATCCCTCTGCAGTGTCTTTCACAATCACTGAGTCTTCAGTGCAAGTAACAGAGTGTGTATTTTACTTGAAAACCATGGGGATATTGAATGTTTTTCTTCAGGCCTTCAGTTCTACCTTCTTGTTGGGGGCTCTGACGGTCCTCCTGCTCATCTATTTAATCTCCTCTGCTAGCTTCAGTACCCAGGATCCCCCAGGACCCAGACCACTTCCCTTGTTTGGGAACTTGCTTCAGATGAACCTTAAAAGACCCTACAAAACATTACTGGAGGTGAGGTAAAGCTATTGGGCTGCTTTTCTTTTAGGCTGACTTGTAAAGTCAGCTTTCCATGCAGCTCTTACAACTTCCAGGGTCTCTCTAATGTGTGTCAAAATATCAACATATTCTGCCCTTCTTAGCTGTCCAAGAAATATGGATCAGTCTTCACTGTCTATCTTGGACCCCAAAAAGTGGTGGTGCTGGCAGGATACAAGACAGTGAAGGAGGCACTTGTTGACTATGATGAAGTGTTTGGAGACAGAGATCCAATTCTAATTGTGCGTGAAATGAACCATGGATATGGTAATTTAAAAAAAAAAGGCTATAACCACATCGTGTGTCACATTACCTTTTAGAGCTCTTAAATTATTATTATTTAAACTCTATACATACTTCATTACAGGGGTTGTGTGGTCCAACGGTGATTCATGGAAGGAAATGAGGCGCTTTGCACTGACTAACCTGAGAGACTTTGGGATGGGCAAAAGAGCATGTGAGGACAAAATTATCGAAGAATGTCAACAACTGCTTGAAGTTTTTAGGAAATTTAAAGGTAAGATTTGTTTAATTTAAAAAAAAATGTAAATGACATTTATTAACATTAGATTAATTTGACTGTTATTTGTTTTTCACTCCTTTCATTTGTCTCGTCACAGGAGAAGCTTTTGACACAAACCAAAGATTATCCTATGCAGTCTCTAATATTATCTGCTCCATTGTCTATGGAAGCAGATTTGAATATGATGATCCAGAGTTTACATCTCTGGTAGATCGAATGAGCAGAGGTGCTAAACTTTTGGGTTCTCCTTCAGTACAGGTAATTTATACAGTTACTTTCGTAAGTACATAAAGCATCAGTTGTTGCAAATGACTTTTTAGTTACTGATGGTTATATGATTTTTGACAGATGTACAACATGTGTCCAGCGCTCTTCAGTTGGACTGGTGCCAGGAAGGAACTGCTTGAAATGTCTGCTACCAGTAGCAAACAAAATCTTGCCATCTTCAGTCGTTTAAAAGAGACTCTGAACCCACAGATGTGCAGAGGCTTTGTGGATGCCTTTCTGGTCCGCAAGCAAAATCTGGAGGTTGGTATTTCTCTCATCTTTCAAGTTGGTAGTCTGAAATTATTAACTGAAGCTCAGGGTGAAGCTGTGCACATTGCTGCTTAACTATGGTGAAAAGAAAACAAATATGCTGTGTCCCAGTAGAGTCAATATAAGAACAAAGTACACCCTGTGTCAGTTTTAAAGGAATTAGATTTACTGGCATTTTATTGTTGCATGTCTGCAGGAATCTGGGATTACCAACAGTCACTTCCATGATGATAACCTTTTGATGACAGTAATGAATCTGTTTTCTGCTGGCACTGAGACAACATCAACTACACTGAGATGGGGACTTCTGCTTATGGCCAAGTATCCAAAGATTCAGGGTGAGGAGCCTAAATAATCCACAACTTCAATGCGCTAAAGAAATCAAATGACTGTCACAAAATCAAATAAATAATGTCACCTCATTTACAGCCGTTTCAAAAATTAAGATTTTAAAGGACTCTATTTTAGTCCTGTGAAATACAAATTATTCCTTTGTATTATTGAAAAGGAATTTTTTTTCTTTTTTACAAATTATTGCTTTGTAGTGAATCAGAAGAGCCAACTCCCATCGAGTGAGAGCCGGCTCCCCACTTTATTTTAACAAAGTTTGTTGTGTTGCCACAGTATTTAACTGTCTTCCCACATACATCACCCACAGCACAATTTCTATGCTGAACGTAAACTCAGTTACGATCTGTGAACAAAGTCAAGATTCCGTGTTTTGTGGTCTAATGTTTTGTGCCTCGAGTTTCTCACTGGCTCACACACTTGCTCGTATGGCAACAGTACCGCTTACAACCACACTCTCCAGAGAGTGGTGCGGTGTGCTGAAAGGATAATTGGAGGTGAGATTCCCTCCCTCCAGGACATCTACAAGAAGTGGTACCTGAGGAAAGCGGGGAGGATCATCAAAGACAGTCACCCCAGTCATGAACCTTTCAAACTACTTCCGTCTGGCAGGAGGTACTGCAGTATCTGGTCCCGAACCAGCAGATTCAGGGACAGCGTTTTTTATCAAGCCACCAGACTCCTGAACAGTGACACTTTATAGGCACCTCACTCTCACCTACCAGAATTTCAACACTATACACACCATATTGTAGATATATGCTATTTTTTTTCACAATATTCAAACTGTTGACCTCTATATATTTTACATAGATGTATATACACGCACACACACATATATGGTAAATCAACTGATTCTTATATAGCACTTTTCTACTCTCCCGGAGAATTCAATTATTGCTACTTTTATACTCAAGATGAGGTCCAGCAGGAGCTGAGGAGGGTCATAGGAGACCGACAGGTGCAGGTTGCTGACAGGAAAAGCCTGGCCTTTACTGATGCCGTCATCCATGAGATACAGAGACTGAGCAGCATCATCCCCACTGCACTTCCTCACAAAACCACCCAAGACATCACTTTTCAGGGTCACTTTATCGAGAAGGTAAGACTACATAACACACCTGTGTTTAAAAAGCCTGACCTGCACAAAGTCGCCATGTGGGAGAAAATATAACTGCATCCTGGATTGTGTATGATCATTTTGTGTAAGGATGATGGTTTGGTAGTGCAGGTAGGAAAACATAAATGCAGATAAAATACATGTAAATACAAGGTGGAAACAGGTTTTAGCAGTCTGGATATTGTAATTTGTGCAGGGAACCACAGTTTTTCCTCTCTTGACATCTGTCCTGCATGATCCCAACGAGTGGGAGAGACCACATAGCTTTTATCCTGCTCACTTCCTGGACAAAGAGAAAAAGTTTGTGAAGCGAGATGCCTTTATTCCATTTTCTGCAGGTTTGTGAGCTCAGCCATCACTGTTTAGGTTACATCTGCTGACAGGACAGCTGAAGTTATTCTTTGATGGTCTATTACAGGTCGCAGGATTTGCCTTGGAGAGAGTCTGGCCAAGATGGAGCTCTTCCTCTTCTTCACCACCCTCCTTCAGCATTTTCGTTTCACCCCTGCACCTGGAGTTTCAGAGAATGAATTAGATCTGACTCCAGCTGTGGGTTTTACTCTCAGCCCTTTGCCTCATAAACTGCGAGCTATTTCCCGTATGTAAGGAAAATGCATTTGAACGCTGTACCAGTCTTCTCTGAATCACGTTATTATTTCATGACATGAAATGTACCAAAAAAAAAAAATGGATTAGGTAAAGGCTTCTTTGGAAATTTAACAGTTTGCAAAGCCAGAGCTGACCTCTGGGCCATAGGTTTGATATCGATCCTTTAAGTTTACGTTTTTTGTACAGCTCCATCACATGAATCTATGGCTACGTTCACATTGCAGGCTAAAGTGCATCAAATCCGACTTTTTTGACCCTATGCGACCCATATCCGATCATGGTATGACAATTTGAACAGCACAAATCCGATATTTTCAAATCCGATCTGGGTCACTTTCGTATGTGGTACTGAATCCGATACATGTCTGATGTTTTAGAAAGCGACTGCTGTTTGAATGGTCATGTTGCATTAAATCCGTCTTTTACGTCACTGACACAAGACAGATGCCAATTATCAGCGCCGGAGAAGCGCCCAAGAAGACATCGTGAACGCTTCCTGGCCATCCAGTGTAGATGTCAGTGAAACTGTTGGGAAGACAATGTTGGAGAAACGTGAACATTTTATTTGTACTGTATAATCTGCAGATTCTGACAGAAATCTGCAACTATCCTTTGAAGCACCGCTCCTCTAAAACAGCAATAAGGATAATTATTAGGCCATATGTAAATAACAAAATAACTTTATAACTTAAAGCAAAATTGGGAAACATAAAGTCTGAAACAAGTCTTTATATTAAGGGCCATCAGTCAAACAATACTGTTTGGTCTGGGTTTAAACAGAGCGCGTTGTGTGTGACGTCTTCTTTTGCACACGCGGGCCACTTGGAGGGTTCACACTAGAGCGAGTTTGCTGTCACATTTTATTTGTAGTGTGAACAAGCAGAAAAAAAATCAGATTTGATCAAAAAATTGGAATTGAGCATTAAGACCTGCAGTGTGAACGTAGCCTAAGTGAGCATTTTCTCCTGGAAATGGAGTCTCCAATGAGTTTTTTCACAAGTTGGTTCATTGTTTTGCTCAACATGTTCACTGTAACTTAAAAATGTTGCACAAGCACATGTTAATCTCTCTCTTGTTCATGAAGACTTAATATCTTCTTCATTTTCTCCATAATAAAGTTGAAATATTAAAATGAATACACCCCACACTCATCATTTCCCTCCTCACTCCACCAGTCTTCTCAGCAAGTCTTCTAAGTGTCTATGTTTGACCAGCAGGAATATAAAACACAAAGAACTTTCATACAGACCTGTTTCCCATTTAATCTTTAATGTAACTGTAATGCTACTGGCCCTCTGATGATTTTCCTTATATGTCAAAATGGAGTCTTTTTATGAGTAAATCAAGCCAAATAGGTGTGGAATAATTTTACACTATTCTACAGTCCATCATGTTTAGGTAGTCAGTACTATATGGGAGGTGACATCCATATAGTACTGTGCAGAAGTCTTGAGCCACCTCTGATTTCTGTATATTTTGCTTCCAAAAAGCCACACTTTCTTGTCTTGTCAAAAGTGCTCCTTAGCAATAGTGCAGAGAGATGGATCTAGACCTTCAGTTCATTCATCTGGTGTTTGTTGAAGCGGCATTAGATGTGCTGTCAGTGGAAGGTGGCTGTCAAGAAGCCATTCTTATAAAAGAGAAAACGACTAGGGTGTGCCAAATTGTTTGTTACAGCACACTAAGGTGTGCTGTAACAAACAATTTGTCCATAAGGTGGAGTTCTAAGTCAAGTTACGTTATTACTGCAAATGTAGCAGCCCATTATTCATATTGATATGTCGAGTGCCACAAAAATATGACACATAATATGACACTTTTTATTTAAAAAAACAAACAAAACACGTCCTGTATATTATTGTGCCACACATCTAATGTTAAGTGGGAGGTTTTCACGTGTCTACTTTGTTTCTAGTATGTTTCATATATAATTGTAACATCAGTAAAAAATAATAATAATAATTTCTTTGTTATTTAAAAAAATGCATTCATTATTGATAGTTGGAAATCACAATAAAACTGATAACTCTATATTATGGGATGTATGTGGATATAAATGTATGTCATTAGAATAATTTGACTGTAGTCTATTTGCTTAGGTCTCTTCCAATGTATTTAAACTCATTCTTACTAAAAAGCGTCCAGCCCCTAAAACAATATATTCCAAATCAACAGATATAACAAGTGGAAGAAAATCCAATTTGTTGCAGATATATCACTTGTTGACCTCTTCGTCCATCAAAATTAACCAATCAGAGAGCACCACTCGATCCAAAAAAGGTAGCGAATACTCTCTGACCCGCCCCTCTTTGTTAGTTCGACCAATGAGAAGCTGTTGAGCACTGGCAACCGTAGGGGATACGAGCAACGGACAGATACGGGAGAGCAGTGGCCGCTAGTAGGACCGTTTTATCCCCAATGATTTAATCATATGAGAGGGTAAAGAAGCGTTTTTATCACCATGAATTTGGATTTTCTGAGGAGGTAGCTGATATCGAGGCTCCTTGCAGGCTGCTGACAGGGAGAAATGCAGAGACGAGGTAATTTCCCCGTATTGTGGTGGTGGGAGGCAACGGCCCCCGCAGTGTTCCGAGATACAGCGGCAAAGCTAGCAAAAACAGTAGAGGGGAACTTCCTGGACGGCGCTATCAAAATAAAAACATATCCACAGACAAGTGATTTGTTTCGTTACGGTTCTGTGCGTAATTACTTTTAACACGTTTTAGAAGCCTTACAGGCAAGCAACTGATGAGATTGTGAGTGTGCTCTGGTGATTCGCAGTAATCAGTTATAAACGATTGACCAACGTACTGATTTTATTTTGAAAGGAATCGCGCTCTAATTCCTTCTTAGCAAATGTTAGCTTGTGCTAGCTTGACATATAGCAGAAGAGGTGAAGTTACAAAGCCTTGAACCAAAACAAGACTTTAAAGCCTGTGGTGGACAACGCCGCTTTGTTATGAATGGAACACACCTCGCCTTGGTGACTGATTTTCAGATCAAGTGCGTTTTCAACCGGAAGACCGATTGTTTATGTGAAATAGAAGCCTTGCTGGAAAACACGATACGGTCAGGATGATAACGGTTGGGATATTTCAGCTGATTCAATCAAAAGAAAAAACTTAAGTCGACATTAAGTTGCCTTTGCTCGGTTAAGTTACACATTAGTGAGATTTAATCAAATCATTCCGCAGATTGCTATATTGTGTCGTTGCAAAATAAATACTGTGTATTTCATACTCATGAGTTTATATGACTGCTAATGTGGATTTTTAATGCTCGGAGGGTTGTTTTTTTATCAGCTGTTGAGCTACTCTGGAATCAGAAGTTATTATTTATGCATATATTGTTTTTGGTACATTTATTGTCGACTGTTGCTGCATTTTTGGCTTCTTTATCACAATCACCCCTTTTCTGAAATACTGATAACTTTGATTTTTTTTGTAACAATTCAGTGGAAAGTACCTGAAAAAATCCCCACTGTGTTATACAAACACTTTTTGTAGTGATCCTTCCTATGCAGTCATGTACATGTACTGTCGTTTTAAAAAGCATAGTTGAGTTAATGCGTTTTCTTTTTCTTTTTTTCCCCCATTACCAGGTTAGACCTTGAAGATCAACATGTGCTTTGCACTGCTCACTAACAAAAAGAAGCTCTTGTAGCTGGAGGAAGATTGCCTGCCCTAACTTTTCCCCCTCCGCCTCTACTTATTCCTGGGGCCAATGACTGGACCCAACTCCCCAAGCCGGACTGGCACCTCTACAGCCAAGCTGAGCAGGCATGGCCGGTCCAAGAGCACCAGCTCGCACTGTCTCCTCCGCTGCAGCACCCAGGAGTCCTCCTCTTTGTCTCCCCCAAAGAACAGTTCGAGATCCCCCGAGGAGGAAGAGGAGAAGGATGGAGGGGTTCTTTTCTACGTTAATCGATCTGGTTTTCCTATCGAGAGTGTCACCTGGGAGAGGATGTGGTCCCATGTGGCAGCCGTGCACCCTGACGGACAGGAGATGGTGGACAGGATACGAAATGCTGCATACCTTCCCAAGGTAAGCCAGCTGGCCGAGGGACTGGGCCATCTCTCAGTGCTTTTAAATTCTCTACTGCAACACATGTCTTTATTAATTAAACTAGATGTTATGCTTAGACATCTGTTGGTTTGTTTTGATTTGTTACTATCGCTTATGTGTTACAGAAGTGCATGCCATTTTTACTCACCACAGTAGTAAGGTTGGAATTGTTTTTACCTTGTGTGTGTGCATGTCCTACAAAAGCAGGTGTTTGTATGTCTGCCTTTCAACACGAAAGGGTTCAGGTATGCATCTTACATCAAAATGAAGGCCAAGTTTGATAATGATTTGAGAAGTAACTTGCTCTGAGACAGGTGTGATCCTAGTGCTTTATGGACTCTAGTTTTTTATTACTTCATTACACTTAGATGGAGTTTATTGCAGCATTTTGGTGTGCACTGCACCCCAGTTTTTCTTTTGCCTGAATTGTTATACACCTGAGAAAAACTTAAAGGTGTCAGTGGTGCACTGGTAAAAACTGTGCAGAGGTTGCATACGTTTTTTCCATATGATCGAGTTTGTTAGGTTAATTGCTGTTCTTTAAATTGCTGTGGGGTTTTCCATCTCTCTGGCAAATAGGATAGACTCCAGCATAAACCTGGTTGCAAAAGAAAACCTGGTTGGCATAGCACAAGACAGTTGAACTATTTTGTCTAATTTTCCTGCTAATTTTCCTTCTTTCTCATAACACCATAGCGTAATATTTCTCAGTTGAGCCAGAGGGCTTTTCAAATGGCATCACCGTGTGTAGTAGTAAAAATATGACAGTTAGATGTGCACCAAGGTTTCTTCACTGTTAATGGACTTTTTGTGAAGGGTTTCACTGAGCTCTCTGAGGTTCCTTGAATCTTCTCATCTCAAAGAAATTCAAAGATCTTCTGAATGTGCTGAATGTACTAGGCTGTCTAGTTTGTAGGGACTATATGATTGCCTGGATTAGAGATGGGTATGTGGAATAGCCGTGTTGGGACATAACTCTGTCCTTACATAACATACTTGGCGGCCACAAGATATATTAAATCATCGAGAGCTTTTTGAACTAACAGATGGATTTTAAAAGCATTATATATATATAGTATATATTCTATATTATATCCTATCTTGCAATGCACTTACTCGTCAAATTTATTATTGATTGGTATGCTTGGTATTTCCTTAATGAATCAAAGTGAAGCTATTTAATTGTTTTTCACTTTCTGTCTTGTATGACATGAAATTCTCATGTCTGATTAGCTAAAACACATTTTAATTCTCACATATCCTATCTATAACCAGGCATCATTGAGTATAAACTGTTATTCACAGATTCAGTGATTAAAGTTGACTACATTTAATTGACTAATTGTTGCAGTTAGATGTATCTACACCTGTATGGATCATTTGTTTACATTGCAAAGAAATTTTTTTTAATAAATATATGCATCTGAGTCACTGCATTATAAAAAAATACTGTTAGCTAGCTGTGTTATCCTTCCTATTGCTGTGACTGTTCCAACTTTAATGAGGAATTTATGTTTTTATAATGTTAGTCGGGGCGTCAGATAGTGTATCTCCAAGTCGTTGGCATAATGGTCGCCTTAGGTGTTGATGTCAGCCTGTTTTCACAGTCTGTTGTTTCTCGGATACACACTCTCAGGTGTACACACAGACAAATGCATGGCATTACCATGACAACAGTAGTGCTAAATTGAGCCACCATACCTGTCAGTTGAAATTAGTTCTGCATTTTGGATTTGTCACATTGTGTGTGACTCGGTGTCACTTCTGAAACGCGCGCACGCACACACACACACACAGGCTTATTATCATAACCTGTCTGTTTGTTAGAAGACTGTTTCGATAACAATAATAGGGTATGCTTATAGTGGCATTAAGACCCAAGCAGCTCGCCAAGAAAGTGCTGCTCTCAAGGAGATTATATATATATATATATATATATATATATATATATATATATATATATATATATATATATATATATATATATGTGTGTGTGTGTATATATGTGTGTGTATATATATGTGTGTGTATATATATGTGTGTATATATATATATGTGTATATATATATATGTGTATATATATATATATATATATATATATATATATATATATGTGTGTATGTATGTGTTTGTATATATAAGTATATACAAACACATATTTATCTTTGTCTGTTGCTTCTGAGGCCCCTCAGCCCAGATTTTCCTCATAGTTTCCCGTCAGTGATTTGGATGAATGCTTGCTGTTTTTGCAGGCAGAGGTGAAGGGAATCCTGTTGTTGTTTGGCTCTGCTAATTGGCCATGTGGTCATTAGTGACCTGGTTGGCTAGCAATGCCTAACTCATTTACTGTATTCCAGATACAAGGACAGCATCAGGTTGTGTGTGCACACAAACACACTAAACTGTGCCTTGTATATGTAGAAGTAGCTACTTTTGGACAAATTTAGTGTTGCATATTGTAAGACACACTACAACTTGCAGTCTTCAGTGAAGCAATAATTAATACGAAGAAAATGTAAACACATTTTTATGTAAATAATAAGTCTACTTTTTAAAACCTTCAAATTGATGTTTTTTTTCTTCAGTGTGTCTAATCTAGACTTGCACACATTATGAATCAAGTCTCACAAATAACCTGTTAAATAAAACTGTTTAAAAGTCCGCTGTGTTGGACTACAACTCGTAGTCTGTGTTCTTAGTCAGCTCGGTGTCGTGGCCCATGAACATGATTCCACTTCAAAGGTGGAGTTGGAATCTGTCCCGCCGCAGGTCAAGATCAGACCACCAAAGTCACTGGTTATTCTAGCGTTATTGAGAGCTTAGGCAAAAATTCACAGGGGGTCATCTTTAACCAGGGGTCAGTACCGTTATGTTGCAAAATTGGCTTAACTCAATTCAATCTCATAACAGCCAACAGAGTTCCTCTGCTAGCTAAGTTAACCAATGTATTAATATGAAGTTAAGTAATGTTAAGAATCACCACTTTAATCTGATTTACAAATATAATAAAAAAAAAACATCAGCTGTGTAAGTTATACTTCATCTACCATTTTTGTTATTTGTTTCCATGGATTTCGATTCCTATCTCTGTCTGTTGTAATGTCTTGTGTTGGTGCTTTATGCAGGTATCTCCATTGTCAGTTGGTTTCCATTGTAGCTTTGTTGATATGTAACCTGATACTCCTTCTAGTATGTGTATGTGTGTGTGTATCTATAAAGTGTAAAACGGGTGGTTACCACAGATACAGTCACAACTAACCAAGGTGGGTTAACTGTGCTTTGAGGTGGGGAAAGAGAACAAGGAGAAGACATGAGAATGAAAACAGTTTTGCTTCCCTAATAGGACCGACAGTGAAAACCAAAAATGTTTAATTAACTTATTAATTAGCATATTATCGTCATATAGTTTAATCTGAATTTGGTAGTCTCTGTTAATGTGACATTTCTAACAGCTGCTGTTTATAAAATGTAAATTTATAATTTATATAAATTTACATTTTATAAACCATTTGTCTTATGGCAGTAAGACAAATGGTGAGAAGAACATCATTAGCCACGATATAACTTTGTAAAGAAATTTTATGAATTTAAGTTTCATAATGCAACATGTGGTAGCTTGACATGCTTTTTAAAATATAGGTCAGTATTACAGTCTATGACCAGAATCCTTGTCACCAATCTCTGTGTCCTCATTAACAGAATACCACAGCACCCAAATAATCCCTCTAATACAATCTGGGTGGTGGATAATCTCTGAATACCAACTGGACTGCCTGAAGGGTTTTTGATGGGGAAACAAAACAAGAGAGAACTCTACAAAGCAAAGATCTGTTTTACAAACAAAGCTTGAAAGAAATGATTTGATTCAGGATATAGTGTCTCCAAAAGTTACAAGCCTTGTAAACTACACCATAATTACAGCCAGTGCTCACTTTGCAATTTTTCCTGAGGGTTTTAAATTTTCACTCATTTTATCTGAAACATTTCGGTAAGCCCTAAAAGCACAGCATGACAGGTTGAAGCATGAGTCTGTTTTCATGTCCTGCTGTGTGTTCTGTTGTGCTACATCTGAGGCTTGGTTACTGGTCAGTGGCACATGAGCTAAATCTAACTGTACAGATGCTGTCAGTCGAGGGGAAGGATACATTTGTTTTTCATTTCCTTTGCACTCTCTTTCCCCGAAGCACCCAATATCCATGGACCTGGTTTTCTGGGCTAAATCTGGTCGAGTAGTCGTGGCCTCTAAAAAGTCCCAGTCTTTACATGTACACTTGGCTGAACGATGGCAATTAATCTTTTCAGGCTATTACAACAGATTGAATACAGCTTATTTGCAACCATTCACTAAATCACACTAACCAATTTTCTTCTGATTAGAGGCTAAAATCAGGTGAAATTTGGTTCCTAAGAGACAACCAGCCATTGTTTCAAAAGTGCAGACATGTTGATTTTTATTTGGTTGTGATTCTTCTAGTTCCTGCTCACTATTTTAAATCACGAGACTTTGACTGCCTTTCTCCTAGCTTTAATTTGTGCTTTATGGACTGGCATTTTGGTCTTTACTCTTATACACTTGACTGACTTTAATAAATACTGCACTATAGATTTTAATCTGTTTAGAAAGATGGGTTAATCTTTACTTTACTGATCCCACAAGGGAAATTGTTGTGTTACAGCAGCAGGATAAAGAATAAAAATCTACAATAAACAGCATTAAGTAAAAGTCCTCCAGGTACATAGTGAGGGTCTTATACTGTCAGAAAAAAAACTTATGTATGCAACAGATTTTTAAAAAAGAAAAGAAAAGTCCGGTTAAGTTAAAGAAGAGTAAAAAGTACGATTAAGAGAGTAGATAGTAGAGCAAAGTGCATTAATAAATAATATGTGCACTATAAATCTAAGAAACAGTTGTAGAAAAATATAATACAGAAAGCTGAGTTAAGGTGTTGCTCCACAGACAGATAACAGGTTGTTTTTAACCTTTGTCACTGTGAACATATGTTTAGCATCATCATCATGGCCTGCTTACTTAGGTTTCCAAAAGAAACGTGATGAAGCTGAAGCAAGACTTATGGACCAAGGATGAGCTTATCTTGGACTTTTCATCTGTTGCCACCACCCAACCTAAAAACTTTACAGCCCTGCAGTCTTCCTCTTACGTAGGTTAATCCCCTTCCACTCTCAATGATACCGCTCATCTGGTCTGTTTACATCACCACTGGAGGAGAGCCAGTTGTTTTGGCGAGATGCAAGAGCTCCTGGGTATAGCCAATGAGATGTCGCCCGGTCTAAAACCAAACTCAAAATCACATGTCTACTTCATGCAGCTCAGAGCCTCAAGCAGGAAGTCTGCTGTGGTTATATCTTCTGATGCCTGGAGATTTTGTAGCAGTGGTGAAAAGAAAGGGACAGGGGACAGTTTTTGACAGGACAGTAGAGTAAATGGGAAGTCAGAGAGAGAAAACAGGGCAATGAAATGCAAAACAATGGCCCCTGCAGTGACCTGCTCAACCCAATGTAAAATATTAAAAAGCCATAGTGTAATGGCTTTTTTGCTTTACTTTTCTACATCTGGCAAAGTGGTGGTCATCAAGTTTTTCAGTTTTTTTCAGGGAGGAATTCTTTTAAGGGTAAATGTTTCTCTTCAATGACAATAGGATTTATTTATTTTGGGTGGCCTTAACAGATCACAGTACAACTAGAACCTTTTAGCATTGCCCCAGCAGAATGACCTGAGTGACATAACAACAAGAAAGCAGGAAAAAATCTGCAGCTGACAGATTCCCAAAATGATATTATTTTTGTGGGATAGTTTAGCGAATATGACCTGTTATATATATCAGGGTCCAGAGTAGAGCTGAGCGATATAAGATTTTTTCATATCACGATATGTTTTTTTTCATTTCAGGTGATAACGATATATATCACGATATAAGCCAAATAACTATATTTGTAAGATTTAAATGTGCCGTTGCTCACAAGTAAAATGTGAAATAATCAGCAGCTTGTCTTGATTTTACTATTTATTTCCCATAATAAGTTCAACAGGGTAGATGTACTTAAGGAACATCAGACTTTTTCAGATAAATAAAGGCAAATATTGCAAACTACACAAAAGGCAGGCGCTAAAGCATTTAAGTTTCAAAATAGAACAAACAAAACAGACTACTAAATTGTCAATTCCACTTAGAAACAAAATATTAATTCTAAAAATAAATCTTAGTTTGTTTTACAGAAGAACAGACAAAATTGACTAACTTTTGTCACTATCAAATAAACTGAGAACTAAAAGGAAATTTTCAATCTCTCCTTGTTGTATAGCTTTCTGAACTTTCTGAATCCTTTATCATCCGCAACTGAAAATAGTTGTGGATGATTACTATACCTTTCTAATGTGACGTTGTTGTCCCTGGCTCTCTTTCTCTCTCTCTCCCTCCCGCTCTGTTCCTGTGCTACTGCGAGTGTAACTACCGCCCCGCCCCCCTCTTCCCAGCGCAAGGCTCGTGTGCGGAGTGAAGCGGAAAAAAAGTGCGAGAGAGAGAGAGGGTGAGAGAAAGAAAGGAAAAAAAAAAAACCCACAGGTCGCGATAAGGAGCCGGCTCGCGTCGTTCATGTTCATTCGCGACCGACACATCACTACGAAATACTACTGCTACTACTAATAATAATGTGCGGCTTGGCACTTGTGCTGTACGTAACAAGTCACGTGACGTGACGCTGCGGCTGTGATTGGTTCGGCTCTGCGCTACTTAATTTGGATTGGCTGTTCTTCTTTTCTTTTTTTTAAGAGAGCAAGAGAGCGATGAGGTCTATCGCAATAGTTTAATTTTTCTATCGAGAAAAAGTTATTTCGCAATACATATCGTTATCGTTTTATCGCCCAGCTCTAGTCCAGAGTAAAACAGTGCTGCTGAATTACAGACATCCCTATGTGTGTAATTCAAGTAGAAATGTTTTGGCTTGGACGTTAATACATATGGACGCCTGCCAACAAGGATTACTGCAGACAGATGTGCTCTGAGGCAAAGAATTACAGACAGCAGCGGTAATCTTCAAGAAGGTTCAAGGTTCTTTATTCATCACATGCATAGTTATACAGGTATAACACACAGGGAAATGTAACCTGACTTGTGCAAAAGGGGGGGGGGGGGAGAGAACATTATATATAATATATACATTAGGTGTGTGTGTGTGTGTGTGTGTGTGTGTGTGTGTGTGTGTGTGTGCGCGCGCGCGTGCTTATCATAGTCTTGCAGCAGATACAAGCCACAGTTAAGTACTGCTGTCTGCAGTGAACTAGTGGAAGCCTTCAGGGAATGCTGTCATTACTTTTCATACAAATGAAAAAAGGAAGTCTTATGCTGAGGATTAATCATTGGTGTCTCAGCTGTCTTTTTTGCACACACACTGGGACCCACGCTCAGAGAAAAAGGCATTCCTGGGGATGTCCCGCTCTAAAGATAACTTGACAACAGGAAATTTGATCTCTCCCTCTCTCTGTCCTGCTTATTTGTTTTGAATATTTCATCACACAGAGCAAAAGTGCTTCAAAGGTTGTAGAGGACACAGCTATCTGTATTATCTGTCACCTTAGTATTACCCAGCATACATTAAAGACAAAAACACTCATCTGTTTATTTATACTCCCAAAAAGCTTGGATAGATAAGGCATGGAATTGTAAATAAATTTTACATAAATAAATGTCTTGCTCAGCTTTAATAATTTGTTAACAACAGCTGAGCCTGTTCTTAAAACTAGTTATAAAATTAGTTTGACTCTTGGCAATTATTTTGCAGTTCTCTTCTTACTATTTTCCACCTCTTTTTCTCTCTTATACTGCCTTTTACTGCTCGTCCCCCATTTCCATCAAACAATTTAAAATTCAAAAACCAGGACAGTCATACTGTCTCCTCTGTGTCCCAGTTGCTTTGTATTTTATCTGTGCTGCTGGATGGGTTATGTTAGTCCTTGAGACCCAGCAGAGGGGAGACGGATACAGATGATGTTTAGACCCGGTGGATGTAAAGCTGGCTCTGGACTGTAGAGGTGGAGAAAAAGCATGTTGGTGAAGACGCAGAAGGAGGACAAAGTGACATATGAGAAGAGGGAGAAAAACGGGGGGCGTTACAGAAAGGGGAAAAAAGATGATAGATAAGAATATAATGGGAAAGAAAGGGCAAAAGAAGAGTAGAGTAGAGATGAGTATAAAAACACAACAAAAGGATGGTTGGAGAAAAAAGAGGAAAACGGACAAGATTACAGAGGAGGGAGGAAAACAGGAAAGGAACCAGTGACAGATTAATTATCAGTGTTAACTGTGGCTCTGAACTGATGCTCTCCAAGTTGAACTCTTAATGGAGAGGAGGAAGGCTACTGGATCCTGACACTGTGTTGCTGTCTACAGTATGTTATAGTTAATAAGAGTGTGCTGCATATTGTACATATATGTCCAATGTGATTGCTTAACGCACGCTTCACAAGGACATTAAGCTGTGCAAGTCACCGTCATCCTTTTACTGTAGCAGAGAGGAGAGAGGGGAGGATGATAACGGAGAGATCACCACTCATCTCACTCCCTGACCCAGACGAAAGCCGCTTTAGTGTGTTTGTGCGCGCGCACATGTTTGTGTGTGTGTCAGCTGCTGTAGCCACTCCATAACGCCTTAGTGAGGATTTCACTACACGAGAGATTATGTGGTAGTAAAACCTGCTATTTACTGGTTTGGGCCAGCTGGCAGACTGATTTATGGGCTGAATGACTTTTGACTTGCCTAATAACTGTATGAGTGGCCAGTTGGCTGATTATTTTATTTGCTCTGTGACTTACTGTCTGACAGGTTGGCTGGCTGGCTTGGCGTCTGCTTTAAAGTCGATTTGACTTTTTTGTCTGTATGAAAACACAAGTTAATTGGCAACCATTTAAGCTAGATTTAATAGATTTCAATTTAAATTGATCCTTGTCAGATATTAGATTAAACATCTGTGTGTGTAGCCTGTATACTGCAGCAGTACTGTACTGAGTAGGATCAGGCTAACTGTCAAAATTGTCAAACCATCGTAGATTATGGACAAACCAAGGGACCTAGATGAAACGGTCAGATGTAGGATGGCATCAGCTCAGTTTCACTGAGGGCTACACTGGCCCAAACATAAATACACTAAAGTGTGTATGTGAATTTTAACTGCATGTTCCGCATAAAATATCACATAAACCCTTGAAACAGTCCAAAGTTAATCACCTTTGATCATTTCAATTTAGTTGTGTCATATAGCTTAGCCTTCTACCAAGAAGCTGGCTGCACATAGAAATGAAATTAGCATTTCTATCATTCTAAAGTTTGGGCTCAAAAAAACATATAATGCTGCAATTGCATAAGTATGTTTTGGGTTACAGTGTGACTCTATTTGTTGTGACAGCATTAGTGATTAAATTAGAAATGTAGCTGTTTATCATACATGAATGAGGCCAACAACTGAAGCGTGTAGGTGAAATACCTCCTGTGGGACTCTAAAACAAACCTTTCTGACTTCCTTCTTTTTAAATCTTTCTTTATGGAAACGAAAAACAAGAGACCGAAAACACTGTACCATGCAGAGCTGTGTCACCATGTTGTTCTGTTGTCCTCCCTCTCACTTCCCTCTTTATGCTGTCAATAAAGAATGGAGCAAAACCCCACAGGAAATGATAGGCCTTGTGCTATGGTTCACCCTTCCTGCACACAAACACACGCAAACACACACACACACACACACACACACACACACACACATATATGTACATCACGCAGGCTGCCTGTGTATGAGGAAGTTTTGGTCTGTATTTCAGCCTGACTCACCCTCTCTTGGTGTGGTCGCATCCGTTCGTGTATCCACACTTGCAGCCGCTGTTTCCTCTTTGTAGTGGTTCTTGTTGAGGTGAAACAGCTGCCAAAGCAGCAGTGGGAGTTCATTTTCACCACATGTTGCTTTTCACCATGTGGGTGTCTGTGGGCGTAGAGGTGGTGCAGAGCACATGACCCTAATATCTTGGGTTAGAGACTTGCTCATGTTGTGTGTCAGACGTGCACTGCACTCGAGTATAAAGAGAGGTGAGTTTCTAATGAGATGTTTGTTGTTTAAAAAATAAAGAAGACTGGTTTAAGGAACAGCAGTGTGTGTCAGCTGTATGAGATGCAATGAGTCACAGCACATTAGGAATGCAGGGTTTTTTTTTAAAGATGGCGGAAGGTGGTTTCGGGGCTCTGAGTGTTACCACATGTCGACTTACTGAAAATGATGTGGAAAAAATATCTCTAATGTTCTCTCTTTTTCTCTTTCCAGCATCCAATTCCCTCAATTCCAACTTTCAAGCCGTCCATGTCCGTCCCAGACTGGCTGTTGGCCGTCCAGAACTTCATGAAGGCTCTGCAGTATCCTTTATTACAAGCACGACAGGCAGGACAGTATAAGCTTTTATCTGTCAGGTGAAGCTAGTCCTGCTTGTGCCTCATGTCATTGGATGCTCTTATAGACTTTAAGTGATCAAAACACCATAATCACTTCTGTCAATAGGAGTTGAGGCACAGGACTGAAGTGTTGTAAAGTTGCTGTTGTCCCTGACATTTCCATCAGATATAACCACACAGGAACTCAGTTCTTTGAAATCAAGAAGAGCCGTCCACTGTGTGGGTAAGTGAACTGCAGCTTTGGCAAGTACATGTAATTACTGTGACTCAATCACAGTAATATTAACAGAACTGTCCTGTTATCACCCTTTTGTCATCATCTTTACCGATTGGATGAAAAGCTGGCTTGAATAGGAAGCAACAGCTAAGTTCACCACAAGGAGGAAGAACACTGAGGAAAAAAACAGAATTGATTACTTGATTATGACTTTGGGATGTAACATTACTACAGTGCCTAATTCATGTGTCTAATTCAATGCTGTCTCTGTGCAAGGTGTATTGCTTCCAACCCTTCCCTTTCCTTCCTCTTCCTCGTCTCATCATCTTCCTCCCCATTCAGATTAATGGAAACAGCAAGAGAGATGATCAGGGAGTCTTTACCAATCAAATGCCTCGAGGCCGTCATCTTGGGAATGTATCCTTTCCTGGATACACACACACACACACACACACACACACACACACACAAAGTAGAGGGCCAAAAGGTCATTTTGTTATCTGTGGGTGAAATCAATAAGACATGCTGCTGTAATATCCTAATGCTCCCCAACATTGCCACTCTTTCCAGCGCTTGCCGTGTTGCTTGGCAACAAGCCCACTTCAAAGTTTAACCGACCCCCCCCAATACTCACCAGCTTAGTATCATCCAGCAGAGCTTAAACTTTAAAGCAGCAGTGCTTTATTTTTGCAACTCCTTCTCTATTTCAATTTGAGAAAGTGTTTTTTCAATTCCTTGAAAACATGTTTGCTTATGGCAAAATTAGAATCTGAACTCGTTCTTCATCATTGTTCTAAAAGAAAATGTTTGTCTTGACTATTTACCACAAGTGATTTGCCCGTTGTTTTTTTGTTGTTGTTGTTTTTGATATGCTGAACTGTAATGCTTTTCCATGCACTAAACTCCAAATAAAGCCATGCAGAGATGCTTAAAAACTGCAGTTACTCTAGTGGCCACTTGGTTCCAAAGGCCAGTCGACACCCAAATGGCCATCTTCACAGAAATACACTTGTACTGAGTATGTGTGTCATTTTGAAGAAACTGTTATAAAGTGATTTTATTTTTAAATGGTAAATTCACTAAGGCGCTGACCCCAACAGTGTATTTCAGCCTCATTCAGCTGTTAAACCATCCTTGATTTAGAGTTACTGTTTAAAACGACTGTTGTAGCAAATGTGCTGCTTCTGTTTTGTTTCATTGATTATGTTTATCAGACCAAAGTAACATGTCAAAAGTAAAATTTTTCCATATTGAAAAAATATATTACAAGCTTTAACCATTAAAATGAAAGATACAAAGTATTATTTGATCTATCAGTAGATGTTGAACAGTGCCGGGTTGGATGGTCCTGTGTTTAAATCCAGTCTGGGGCCTTTCTGTATGGCCTTTCCAGTGTATACCCCACCTGTTGCCCCAAGACAGCTTGGATATGCTTCATCCCTTACCCTGAAATAGATAAGCAGAGGAGAAAAGGATGGATGATTTTTCAGAAGTTGAATTCTTTTTGAATTTCGGTCCACACTTTATAAATCCTACCACATTGCATTGCAACCTTTGATTGATTGGATTTGCACACCTGTGAAATAATGGCTTAGTTTGCAAAACAAAATATATTAAAATTGTTTCAGTGCAACCAAATACTTTTCAAATACAAGCAGCAGGTCAGGAAACTAGGACTTTTGAGTGTCACCAGATGAGAGATTTCTCTCCCCGTCTGTGAACTGATGGTCCAGTTTCGCATGTGCTAGTTTCATAGTTGCTTTCCTCAAGGGCTGTCAGGGTGACAGCTGACAGTGACTTTAATTGAGACTGGCTTTAGGGAGAGAGAGAAATGGAGGGGACGGTAGGAGCTCGGGGGGGGTGTCACCATAGGACAGGAGAATTTATAAGACAGTGGCAGTTTTTGTTTTGTTTTGTTTGTTTTGTTTTTCCATTTGCTTCATGCCCTTTAACCTCCTAAGACCCGAACTCTTCCACGACATGCATTTTTAATTTCTCTTTGATATTTGGGCATATTGGGGCCCGATGAATGTAAAAACAAAGAATTTCCAGATTTTTTTTTTTACCTTATTTTTGTTTTTAAGAAAAATGAGAGCCACAAATGAGGATATTCATTTAAAATTTTGATAGAACAGTAGCAGTATAATGTCCTCGTAAGTGGATATCAGGCCCATGTAGAGCAAAATTGAGTATTTTGGTCAAAATAACCAAAAATGTGATGTCCACATATGTGGACGGCAGGTCCTAGGAGGTTAAAGAACCCCGCAGTTACATTCAGAGCTATAAGAGACAGTAATTGTGTGGTTTCACCTTTGGTTGTGTTATGCGGTCAGGACAGACAGATAAATATAATTTAAGGGGGGGGGAAAAACAAGTCATCAGGCCCCAGCGAGAATTGAACTCGCGACCCCTGGTTTACAAGACCAGTGCTCTAACCACTGAGCTATGAGGCCTCACCTGTTGGCCTCAGTGGTTTACGTGTAATTTGAATGTCAACCAAGGCCACACCAATTAATAGACACACCTTCCTTGGATTCCAGCTATTGTTATGCTAATGCATAACCAACCTAACCAGTTGATTTTGAAATGACTTAACGCAATGGATCATCAGTATTAAATAATGTCCTAAATAATATCATCACACATAAAATACAGTGACTTAAAAGTCATAAAAATCTGTATGGATCATTGTGAAACAAGAATGACCCAGTGTCATTCACACACATTTACCTGTAACGTTAACCTACCTGGTAACTCAATCAAAACAGTTCATTTGTGAGAAAGAGTCACACTGTGAGAAGTAGTGGAAAGCCAAGATAGAAACGTAGGCAAGAAAAAGGGATGAGTAGCCACTGTTGTTGTAGTCTGTAACGGTGGGGGCTGTCTGTCTGGGTTTAGTCTGTCCTCTGCCTCTGGTTCTCTGTTCTTCCACGTTATCAGTGATCTGAAATCTCTCCAGGATATGCAGGGTTTATCTTGGGTCCAACCAGCTCTGTGTGTGTGCATGCATGTGTTTGCGTGCGTGCATGTATACGTGTGTGTGTGTGACGTGTCTTTTTGTATTAGCCATCACTGACTGGTGCTTTGCAGAGTAAGGCTAGAGCACAAAGCAGCCTCCATTTGAATCCTGATTGTAAAACTCAGTTGTTTATAAATATCAAAATAAATCAGCAAAATCTGCCATTATACAATATATAAACACAGCATGAAGCATGTCATATATATAAAGTTTTATTGTTTTAAACTCTGGAAAGACCATAAAACTGGAAGCATCCTAGTAAATCCTTGATTAAAGGAAAGAAAATGTATGTAAAGGGAATTTTATGCTTCTTCTAAGATGTTATCTTTAATCTTTGCACTGACATAGAAACTTGAGGAAGGAAGGGTAGAGGATTGGAGAGGAAAAGGATGCAAAAGGTAAGAGGAACAGTGAGAGAGTTAATCAGAACATTGTTGCTGCATTGAATTTATATAATAAGTTTTTTCAGTTACCTCTGCTTTTCAGAAACAGAACAATGAAGTGTGGCTTTCTGTCGCATTAGAGCATGCCTGTGGGGCAGAGAAACTAATCCACAGAGGTTCGTTTTAATTTTTGCTTTAGAATTGACAGATGGATGAGTAGTGTGAGGTAGTGATAGGTGCTCTTGTAGTCGCAGTCTCAGTCAGGGAGCTACTGCTAGCAGTGTCGCATGTCCTCTGGCACAGGAAGTACGCCTGTCTAATGAAGCATTCATTAGCAAGAAACAGCAGGGTGTGTTGGTGTATGATTTTCATGTTTGTATTCATTCTGCAGGATAAATATTGATCCAAAGTGAAACACTCGCAGGAATCTGTCAGAGGAAATTAAAGCTGATGCCAAACATAAACATTTGGCGTCCAGGCATTCTTGTCATTGGTGGATCATTCTTCTTTTTTGCCAACGAAGAAAAGGAATCACAATAAAATATGACACTCATAAAAGCTTCTTACTAATGAACATGTTTAAATATTTTTATGATATTTGTTATTAGAATAGGATAAGACAATCATCAACCCTGATTTAAAATATCTCTTGTCAGAACCATTGTGGTTTCGATTCATTTTGTGCCAGTCGGTTATATCAGGATACCCAGGATCAGTTTTTTGGGGGCTTCTTGAGCTTTATTGGTAATCAACAGTAAATATTCAAAGATTCAAAGATAGTGACGCTGCTGTGATTTCATATTTATTTGCATGATTGCAAATTCAAAAGAATGACAATTAGGATGGGATGATAGAAAGAGCTGCCCTCTGACTGATCTAATCAACAGTGCAGAGAGAGAGCTCTGTGCTGTGCCAGGAAGGCAAGATCTTGCTGCAAAGTAGTGAACTCCATAGGCTTTTGTTGCTGAAAGGATGTAAAAAGTTGCTAAAAGTAGCAAAAAAATTACCAGGTTTGTGTTGTTTTGATAAACTGAAGTTTGCCGATCCTTTTTGTAAGTGAGAGGGATGTCAAGTGGACCAGTTAAGGTGTATCAATATCTGAGTCTGTGGATTGAAAACAGTGTGCCTACTTAAAATAATATTTCAATATATGATCAATATGATAGAAGCAAAAGCACATTCTTAACACATTTAACTCTATTTTGACTGTGCTATTAATTGATTAAGTTATTTTGTTTGTATTTTGTTAAGGGGAATAATGCAGGTGGTATGTTTGGGCACAAATAAAACCTTTGTGTGACCGTTCAAGCATTCATCCCAAGGTTTAGTCACTTGGGCAGCACGCTGACTGTAGAAGTTCAGTGGTTTCTTTACTTAACTGTCCAGCCAACCCTGTTTAGATCCGTGTTCTACTTTGAAACCACAGGCTCCCCCACACAGCCAGAGAGACACATTGAAATACATTGGTATGTGCATGTCATCAGTGGTCTGCTTGTGTGGATGGGCCTTTGTGAATATTTAATCAAAACACAGCAGTGCTGTGGCATCCAGGCTGGTGAAGTGACAGACATGTGTTCTAACCAATGGCAGACTTCCATCCATGGGCAGAATAGGGCAGATGGCTGGCTACTGGCCCACAAAGACATCTTCCAAGTTTCTCTGTTGCTGTATGGTAGAACAGATTGCTACAGTTGGATGCATGTAGCATGAAGATGTGCAGTACACAGGATGAGATCTGTCTAAATATAGATTCAATAATTTACTGAAAATCTGATCTTTTGGATGCATTAAAGTTGCATTTCCTTTAATAGCGAGTAGCTATAACTTTTTGTGATTGCAAAAAAAAGACCTAATATATAGAATTCAATTGGAAAATCAACCTCAATCACTTGATTTTGTCACCTCAGTAAAAACCTTCCTCATCAGTATTAATAGCCAGTCTTGAGTTTGACCTAATACAGCATGAAGCTTAGTTTCTAAGTTAAATAGGTGATAAAGAAGGGTGTGTTTGTGGGCGTGGCCTAAAACAGGACTGACATGTCTTTATGGTATGAACATGCAGTCGAATCCCGCCTTCATTTGTGACGTCATGTGTGAGTCACTAGGATCAGCAGACATATGACCTGGTGTGTATGTGTGTGTTATTGTGTCCTCTGTACCAGACAGATCATATCTCTCTGCCCCTGTTTTCCTTGTTGAATAAATGTAAACACATCAGTGAACCTGACAGATTCAGTAAGACAGAAGGAGCTGCACAAACTCACATGAGCACACAAACTGTGTTCAGAAGACATTATTTACCCAGTGACATTTTCATACTATAGGCCTTCTGAGAGTCAGACTGAATCTCATTTCAAACAACTCAAGCTGATTTGCTTCCTCTGCTGTGACAAATTCAAACAAATACACTTTCGCTCTCAGGTTTGTACTCAAAGGTAATTAATTTTTGAGCAGTTCCAGGGGTGCAATAAAAGCACAGCAGACATTTATTTTACCCCAATAATATTTTTACAACACAAAAAAACTTCCAGATCTTTCCTTAATCCTGCGGTGTTGATCAGCTACCTGACCAATGGGCTGACGTCTCTCGAGCGTTTCCCCATCAGCTTTAAGACCCAGTTTTCGGGTCACTGCTTTCACCATGTTGTGCTGGGCGTCTATTGCAATGGCCGGTATGGGTCGCTAGGTATGAGCCGCCGCCAGGACCTGATGGACAAACCACTCACCCATCGGACTCTCGGAGAACTGGTGGCTGAATTTGAAAACTCCTACAAGAGATACCAGCACACACTAAAGAAGGTAAAGGAAGAAGATAAAGGGTGTGGGAAATAAATGCAGTCCAAGAGGTAATGAAGAACCTTTAAACACATTTTCTGTTTCTACCAGGTGAAGATTGGTTTGTACGTGCCTCACGACCCACATGTCTTCCAGCCAATTGAATGGAAGCATTTGGTGCTGAACCTGGCCTGTTTGGGAGCTCAGGAGATGAAAAAAGAGCTAGAGAAACATGGGCGGGACATGAGGATGAAGGTACATATTGTGTATTCACATACAGATATGCTCCACGGTATTTTTCTCTGTACACTTAATTAGCTTTTGTGCCACAAAAGTGTGTTATGGGAATTTGCTGGCCTGGGCAGTACATGAAAAAGCAATCATCAATGGCAATATATATGTTATCGATTAAATCAGAAACGGTGTGAAAAAGAAGAACTGGGGTGATGGTGGGTTGCACAGTGGCTTGCAGATTTACAGCAAATGCAGGTAGGGTAAAGCTACTGTGGCTCAGGAGGCAGAGCGATTCATCTACCAATTGCAGCATTGGTGGTTCTTTCCCCATCCCATGTGAGTGTGTGCAGATGTTAGGCAAGGTGCTTGTATGAATGTGTGTGTGACTGGGTGAGTGAGGCTTGTAAGAAAGAACCTTTTAAAGAAGCTGACGTTTGGGTGTTTAGAAGTGTATCAGCTAAAGTTTGCTGGAACTGTCGACGTTTCCAATTAAATTAACTTTATAGCTTGCTTGAAATAATGCTTTTCTCGACTGATGATTAAATGTTCCATCAGCATCACTTAAGGTTTGGTGTTTCCTGTTTTGTATATTACACTACATAGACACTAGATAGAGTCTCACAGCATTGCTCCACCATTTAAAATATTAATTAGGTCAGAAACACCTTTATTGGTTTGGAAAAAAAAGAGAAAAAAGCAACTTTGTGAACATTCAGACATTTTTTTCTAACCGGCAGACTTAGATATATTATGTATACAATAATGCATAAATGGAAAAAGGGTTGCACACTAAGGGAGAAAGTAAGAACAGCCTGGAATGGAAGAGAAAACTGGCAGCCCACAGTCAGCAGCAGTGGAAAATACAGACCACAAACAAACCACAAAATAAATCAGCCAAGATGCTGCAAAACTGAATATTAGGAGGTGAAAATGGGAAAAGTGGGTAATTCCACACTGTGGGAAAGAGGTCTGTTTGACAAAATTCAGTGAAAACAGTTTCACTAGAAAAGATGAAAATGTCTCTCAAACTTAGATCAGCTGACAAAAATGACCTTTTTAAAACCAAACACACACACAGTTTCAGTTTATGGTCGTATTAATTAAATTTTAAAATAAAAGCGACTTTGCTATCTGTGATTCAAATCTAATGCAATTTTTTGTATCCTTTGTTTGGACAGACATGGCTTCTTTTTTTCTTTTTTTTTTTTAGAGAAAGAACCAGGGAAACACCTTTATTATATTTTTCCGTTGGACCAGAGATGGATGTAGTTTCCTTTGGGCTGAACAGGGAATATAAACTGTCAAGAGTTATTTAGGGCACGATGGGGAAGAAGGAATGTGTGAGTGTACATGTGAGGAAGGCAGACACAGAACTGTTTTGCACAAGGTTAAATGTTTTATGAGGACCTGTAGGTTTTTATTTGTATTTATTATGAGTTTCTTTCTTTTTTGTGTATTCCTGCAGCATTTGCAGTTCCATGAAAGCAATGTGTGAGTAGCTGTGTGATAGACGCTGATGTTAGACGGTGATACAGTATATAACGTGTACTGTATGTCAGCAAGTTATGTAGGTCAATAAGGTTGCAGCTGTCTCGCACGCACATAGAATCACAGGCAGGCACAGGTCAAGTGCATTGGGGTTTGTGAGACTTTGGTATAATCTGCTGTGCTCCAGAGGATATGAAGTTATTATAGAGTGCGTTTGTGTCTGTGCCCATGTACAAAAAAAATAGCTGTAATACTGCATAAAATGTCAATAGATACAAAATGGAATGATTCGCAAATCTCATAAACCTATATTTTATTCACAGTAGAGCATAGAAAACATAACAAATGTTTAAACTGAGAAAATGCACCATTTTAAGAAAGATTTTAGCTCTTTTTGAATTTAATGGCAGCAACATGTTTTAAATGTTGGAGTGGGGCTATGTTTACCGCTGTGTAGCACCCCTTCATCTTTTAACAATAGTCTGTAAACATCTGGGAAGTGAGAGGAGCGTTTTTGGACGTTTGGAACGTTCTCCCACTCTTGTATTAGTATTCTAGTAGCTCAGCAGTCCTGGATCATCTTTGTTGAATTTTTCATTTCATAATGCACCACGTGTTTTCAGATGGTAAAAGGACTGGGCAGCAGGCAGGGCATTTCACACACTATGACTCATCTACTATGAAGCCATGCTTTTAAATACACACAGTATGCAGATTAGCATTGTCTTGCTAAAATATGCAAGACCTAAAAATACCATGATCTGAACGTTGCTGGAAAATTGCGAATTCCATGAATGCTAATGCAGGCAAAGATTACTTTTTTAATGGGTGCTGATAAAAAAAAAGCTGGATGGTTTATCTTCTCTTCTAGTCCAAAGGATGCAGGGTCCATGATTTCTGAAAAGAATTTAAAGTTTCAAGAGTTCCACTTGGCCTCAGCCCATTTTAAGCTTTGGCCCAGAAAAGACACAGATGTTTGACGATCATGATCACATATGGCTTCTTCTTTGGGTGATGGAGCTTTAACCTGTATTTGTGGTTGGCACAGTGAACTGTGTTCACGTACAGTGATGTCTGAAAAGTCTTCCTGACTCCTTGCGGTGATTTCTATGACAGAATCCTTCCCTTTTTAATGTAGTGCTGCCTTTGAGCCTGAAGAACTTAAACTTTGTCTCTCGTGTACAAAGATTTCTCCAGATGCTCTGAGACTTTTGATGATATTTGATGTACTATAGATGGTGATATATTTAAAATCTGTACAGTTTTATATTGAAGAACATTATTCTGAAATCACCACATAATTTGTGTCAGGTTTTTTTGCAGAATGATAAAAGTCTGCCTCTCTAAGATGCTCGATTTATACCCAATCATATTACTGACCTGTTGCCAGTGAACCTTAATTAGTTGCAAAATGTTCCTCAAGCTGTTTGTTTTTAGTACTGCATATTTTTCTAGCCTTTTTGCGCTGCTGTACCAGCATTTTTGAGTTTTTTGTGTTGCCATCAAATTCAATATTGATGGCAACTATTTTTCTATATATTTTTCTTAAAATGCAGCAGTTTCTCAGTCAAACATTTGATATGTTTCCTGTGTTTTATTTCTAGTACAATATATGATTTGAAGATCATTGCATTCTATTTCTATTTACATTTTACACAGATTGTATTTCTGTCTTCTTAAGAACCTTTGTTGTAGACAGAGCATGAACCCCAAGGTTACATAAAGAGCCGGACATGAGATAAATAGGAATTCTGTCCAAATGATAATAACATCTGTTGGGTCTGTTCCCACAAACCCCGCTAGTTCTAGAGACTTATTCATCATGAAAGAAAACAAGGCAACAGTGTTCGATCGATTACTTGCGCAAGGGAGGCCTTTGGTCAAGAACCAGCTCTTGGAGCTCACGCTCCTAACCTGTCTCCAGCCCAAAGTCCTTCAAAGAGCAGCTTCCCTCGCAGCTATTTATTGAGAGACAGTTCACACAATAGTTTACAACACGTACCTCCCCTCTTAACCCCCCTTGGTTACAAAGATGAGGCACTGTGTGTGTGTGTGTGTGTGTGTGTGTGAGAGACCTCCTGCTGGGCAGGAAGCTTACATCAAACAGACCTTCCAGATAGGATGTGTCTGTAATCAAACCTACAGCCCCTCACCCAAAAACTCAAGAATCTGGGGAGGGGGACTGTGGAATTGCTTTACAATGTAGAAATGGATGGTAAGCATAAAAATGACAAACATTTAACAATTCACTCTAACATTCCCTCCTGTTTTGTGATTTTTATGCTCCAAATTATTCCTATGTAGTATATTCTTATCCATGCACCTCTTGCTTGACAATTTCAGCGCAGGTGTCATTTATACACAGGCTTCTGTCATGACATTCATTTCAGTCAATTCATATTGTTGTAAAAGTACATAATTAACAAATGTATTAGGAATCATCTTAGTTCGCATTGATCTTATACACGGTAAAATTCATCCTATACATAAACAAATCAAATGTCAACAGTCCAAAAACAGGAATTAATATTTCCAAAAGAAGATGCCACCAAGGACCAGACATTAACCAAGTTATCCAGCCTTGTGGTGCATCTACTCCTGTCGTGCGATTCATTATGTATTTCTGCAAGTAAACAACTGAATGTAACAGTCAAACAAGAATGATCAACATTCTCAAAAAATCATATGTCACTACAATCCAACTGTATACAGACATAGACATTCAAACACATCAGTTGACTTTATCGTTTGTCCATGTGGCTCTCAGCTAACTTCAAAGCTGTAGCCTGGTCAACACCCTTCTTTATGACTCCTATCAACCCCCCAAATCTTCTCACTGTAGGCATCCTGTGGGGGTTAGAGTCAACTAGTAAATTATCCGCATTTACAACTCTTCTCCTGTCCTGTTGTCACCACAGGAAAAGCTTTGTAAAGGAAATTGGATCAAGGTGTTTTGATCTTCTTGGCTCAAAACCTCAACCAGCTTAGAGAAGTGTTCATGATGTAAATGTAGACAAAAGGCTTCTCTGTTTACATCCTTCTTGCAGAGGACACAAAGAATAGGTGATGTTGTACAAATTCCATGATAAATCTCCAACTTGGACTAATCCATTGCCCTTCATACACATAGGCAATTGGCCTGTTTCCAGTTCATTTAGCTGTTCAGTGTCCTGCAGCGAGTCAGATTCTTGGAGTCAGACTAGCAGGTCTGTCGTACCAGAGCAGTTCACCTTTCCAGCTACTGGTGAATCAACCGTCCATTCAGGTTCAGAAGTTGAAAAGTTGGCAGTGTCCCAAGTATGTTTACTCCTGGATGTGTTGCCAAGGCAACCAAACAAACTGTCTCACTCTTAGTGATGCTATATGGCCACAGTCCAGAAGAATGTGTAGCCAGTGGCATCACAAGCATAACCATTGGTCTCGTTCTTTATGTGAGCGGTTGTGTTCACAAACTGCCACCAGTAGTTGTTGAAGACCCAATGCGGGTACTGGGTGTGGTTTGCTCTGTCCCAGTGCGCTCCTGTCATCCCACTCTGGGTCCACAGGCACAAGAAGGCGAACAACACATTCCCAACCATTCTAAGTTGGGTTCAGGATCCGTTGGTTTCTTCACCAGGATTGAGATGAGAGGTCCTAGAGATATACTCCCCCCTTTGTACCGCTGGCCTTTTCACCATCACCCAGAGTCGGCCAGGAAGTGTGTTACCTTCTTGCAGTGCGCTTGATGTATCCAAGTGTTCCTTTCTGCGATCTTCACTGCTGTGGTCGTCGTCAGCAGCATCCGATATGGATCTTCCCACCGTGGACTGGACCAGCACTTCCTCTCCATGGCCTTGTCAACATCCAATCTCCAGACTTCAGATTCTGCTCCTGCGGAGAAACAGAATCATCTGGCAGATCATTTGTTCTCAAGACGTCTTTATTTTTGAACATTTAAAGCATCTAATCTGCTAATATGCTCTCTCTTCTGCTCTTCTATCATCACTACAGAAGAATAGAACTCTAAATACTCTAACATATATAATCTCAACGAGTCAGACCATTCTCTGTTGGAGTAATCCTCATGCACATCTTAACTAATTCTTTACAGTCTAACCATGTCCTGCGTCTCTTCCTAAGTCTTAACTTTACTATTCCATTAGGTCTCTCTACCAACCCTGCACTTTGTGGGTGATATAAACAATGATGTTTTAATGTTATCCCTAGATGTTGTGCCATTAATCCAATCACTTCATTTACAAAATGTGGACCATTATCACTAAACAATACTCATAGTTATTACAGCTGGACAGTCCTATAGTCCATGTGAGTAACTTGTAATGGGTGACTGGGTCTAGGGAATTTCCCTCTCTTAGGTCTCAAATTACCCCGAGAATTGTGCTTGAACATATCATACATGACCTACAAAAAGGTTTTTTTAAGTTTTTTTTTAAGGGTTTTTAATCTTAAAGTATAAACTACTCATTATCCCCCTCCTGTTGCGACATGGCAAAGCCCATGGCGCAAAATAGCAACAGTCTTATACAAATTCTAAGGTAGTATTGGTGTATCACACAGATAATAAACACCATCCTGCAAGCTCGCTCCTTCTGTAGATCACAATTGTTTCCCTGCAGTAGGTCAGTGGCCCTGCATGTCTACCAGTGCATCCCGCATAATAGCCAACGTCTGCTGGCATTGCACTGCTAAAACGTTAACAACATGTTCTCCTAAAGTTGCCTCTTTCGCGATCTTATGTGCAAAAGCATTCTCTAATGCAACTGGATCTTTCCCTCACATGTGTGCTACACATTTACAAACGGCAATTCTACTGGGTAAAAACTCTGCCTCCAGCAGATTTTGCAAAAGTTTGGCGTGTTCTACAGGTTTCCCTGTAGAGGCTGTCACACCTCGTCTCACCCACTGTACTACAAAGAAATGTACTGTAGCAAATGCATACTGGCTATCAGTGTATATCGTCACATTTCGTTTCTCTGCAGCTTTACACGCTTCCGTTAAAGCTAGCATCCCTGCTGCTCAAGCAAATATGAAACATGCTAGTTGTCCTGCACAGATAACTTTCTCACTATCTACTACAGTAAAACCTGGTTTAGCCTGTCCCTCTGCTGTTGTAAAACTCAAACCATCAACAAACCAAACCTTTCCCTCACCAAGTGGCACATCTATTAAGTCATCCCTCGGCTTACACCCCTCTCTACGCGCTGTCTACACTCATGAGAAGCGCCCTCTTCCTTTGTTGGCAAAAAGGGTTGACGTAACAGTAACATTAAAGACAAGCGTCTTGTAGGTGACAGAAATGTAATTTTAGTCTGCAGTAGTAGACATCTACCTCGTGTGGAACTAACAGTGTCAAAAAGGTGAAAAACTATATCCTGAAACATTGTACAGCTTAAGCTGCTGCACATACTGATCTCATGCATGGAGGTAAAGCACAAGCAACTAGAGCTAATCTGGTAGGATAGTAAGTTACTGGCTTCACTTGTGGAAAAAGTGCTGTTAGTTATTTCACAGTCACCTGGCATTTGTGCTGTTCACAGAACCACAAGTCCATCACTGGACCTCCTCTGCGCTGTCACTTTTGGAGCTTGGCACGTTCCCTCAGGTTCTCACGATTCAACGTTGCTGAAGATTTTAAAGGCAGAGCACGTCGTACACCTTAGTTGTCTTCCTCAACGTCAATGTCGAAACTCTTTTATCTTATTTAAGATTTTGCTGTGCAGAGTCTCCTCATGACGATATCCTGGAAGCTCAGTAGCACAGCTCTCTGTGCTGAAGGTGATCTCCGATCCTCCTGAAGACTCTCTCCAGGCCTCAGCTTCCATCTTATGGACGATCCTCTCAGTCACTCCTTCTCGTCATGGTACCTCACGACATCTGCAAATTAAAATGACACTCCTCTTGCCACATGGCTTCTGCCATGTGTCAACTCCCCAACGAGACATGTACAAGAATGTTGCACAGTCTCCCTAAAACAATCTCCAGGGTTTGTCCCTTGGAGCAGCTTCACTCCAACCTGTAACCCTGTGTAAAAACATTAGTCAGCAATTAAATGTTTAGCTTGTCTAACTCCCAGCTCCACCTGGAGCCTGTATCCTGGAAGACAACGTCTGTTAAATCAAACTTCACATTTTCAACCAACTATAGATCATAAGAGTAATAAAGTATTCAGCATAAAAGACAAATATCATGTGCAGGTTTTCTCCAGTCATTAAATCACTATTATTATTATCATAATTTGTCCCAAATCATGAATCATCCCAATTTATTCCACAATTTAATTGGTGACTTTCCTTAAGTTTGTCACTCCACTCATTTTTATCACTGTGAGCTCAATAGTGGCCAGCTAATGAGCCCCATATTAAACTATTCCATAAACACTGCATCTCTTATTTGTTTTCTCATGTCACTTGTCTGTTTTCTGCTGAATCCTCTACATGCACTCTTAGAAAAACAAACATTAACAACACACATAAACAATCCTGGTGGTCAGGTGCCGGCCATCCAGATTCCAGAGATGCTGTAAAAAGGTCATAAAGTTAACACTCTGCTGTAAAAAGAAGTAAATGTTAGCGCTGCGCAGGTGTATACACTCTTTCTCACAGTAATCTCTGTGAGCAACACAAAGTAGTTAATGACACACCCATGGTGAATTCACAGACACAGAAAATTTTAAACTAAAAAGTTAAATTTGCAGAGTTCACATAGTCATGTGACCCAAGTTTCCTCTTGTGGTCTCCTTCTGTTCCTGCAACAGACACACGCAGAGATACATCCACACCTTTGTCAGGTGGGGGTTAACTTCACACAATGGTGTTACGTCAGTCAGTCTTGTCAGCTTTTGTCAGTCAGTTTTCCCACTCATTTTTTATTTGCTAATAGTAGAACCCTTCTTGATGCAATAAATTGCTACTGCCAGCAATGACGTCATTTCAAAAAAGAAGAAGAAAAACTTTAGAAGCGGATTACATCGCTGAATCCTTTTTGGCAGGGACTTGTTTTCTGATTGTCCCAAATAAGTGGCTTTCTCCCAAGCCCATTTTAATTTTTTGAGAAGCTCACTTTCGCAACAGTTTTGTCGACGACGAGTCGTATAGCGCTTCTGTTCTAATCGTGCATCTCTGCTCAAACAGACATCATCAACCGAAACTTTCAGTGCACCATGAAAGTAACAAAATAAAAAGAAAGGAAAGAAAATAAAGGAAAGCAAAGGAAAGAAAGGCCTTGTTAAGTCATGACACGTGTTTTTCATGCCAGGGGGATAAATTGTAACAACCCATTTGGCAGGCTCAACTTAGTAACAAAAGACAAATCAACAGCCAGTTTAATCTCAAACATTCATCCAATCAGCCACACACAACATACAGCATAACCCTGTTGTCTCAGCACATAATAAGTTTCTTCTCATGTAACCAAATGTGTGCCATGGTAAAACTTCTTCACACACCAGAAACTCACAATCAGCTCACTCAGCTCACTCATTTAAGACCCCTCATCAGCATTCTGTTTTCCTCTATGATGCAGTCATCTGTCCTCCTATAATATTCAGTCCACTAGTCTATGTATCACTTTCATCTTACTAGTGACTTGGACAAGATGACAAACAGAATCTCATGCTTAAGATGCTGTCTGGTCTTCATGAGTATCATTTATTGTGTATGCATGTAGGGTTAGTATGGTTGATGCATTTTTCTGTATGTTTTTGTGTTCCTCTCATCACATTTTCATTATTCTCATCACTGCTTAAAACAACACACATCTCTCTCTCTGTTTTTTAAACTGTCCTTTCCTTCAAAACAGAAAGTAGCATTACAGCTGTTTCAGGCTGAGAAACACCAAACACTCTTCGTGCTATCATTCACCACACAACTATTTTATTTCTTTGTCCGCTGGGCAGGTGACCTGCAGAATCACGTCTGCTCCAGCTGGATACCGTGTCACACACACCGTGACGTCAGACACACTCACCATCGCTTCTGCTTTAGAGCACAATTTCACTTAATTCTTCAACGATCCACACAACACGTTCTGCCCAATAAAAACTTTGCAGTGTATTTCATCCTCTTTCAAGGCAGACTTCTTTTAAGTTTGCAACTGGCAACGCGACTTACACCAAAACCCAGGCTACGTGTACACAACAGGTCACCGAATTCCATTAACACCGCTTAGGTTTCCTTCTGTGCTGCTGCGTTCACTTTACTGGCACTCACACACATATACGCTCATTCACACTCTTTTTAGGCCTATAATCCCCCTTACCGCGGCGAGCTCTTTCCTCCTTACCATTGGTGGAGAAACCATACACTCAACGCCCTTAACTGCGGAGAACCTTTTTTTATCTTTATAGAGCTCTATCCTCCTTTCGGTGGAGAAACCGTCCTTACCCTCCTTCTATTCGGTGGAGAAACCTCTTTAAACCTCCTTAAATAAATCAAAAAGATAAAACAAAAACTAAAACACTGGCGGAGAAGCCAGGTAGCTTGCGTCTACACGCACAGCTTGCGCACTCACGTACCTGCTTTAACGCACGGGCACGTAGCCGCTCTCTAAGGCCTTCTGTACTCACTGTTCGTGTTGTTTCCGTTCATGGGAAGAGTCTCTGGTTCCCGTCAATCGCCATCCATCCCGTGGGGAGTTCAGGCGCAAACTGTCCGGCCTGGAACAAAGCAAAGTACCAGGGCTTTCGTCAATCGTCCCAGACGATGGCTGCTAGCAGACTGCGGTGGCGTCCTCTCCCTCTCCTCGCGGTGGAGGCGATGTGTTGGGCTCCGGCTCGGAGGACCAAATAAATGTTGGGTCTGTTCCCACAAACCCCGCTAGTTCTAGAGACTTATTCATCATGAAAGAAAACAAGGCAACAGTGTTCGATCGATTACTTGCGCAAGGGAGGCCTTTGGTCAAGAACCAGCTCTTGGAGCTCACGCTCCTAACCTGTCTCCAGCCCAAAGTCCTTCAAAGAGCAGCTTCCCTCGCAGCTATTTATTGAGAGACAGTTCACACAATAGTTTACAACACGTACCTCCCCTCTTAACCCCCCTTGGTTACAAAGATGAGGCACTGTGTGTGTGTGTGTGTGTGTGTGTGTGAGAGACCTCCTGCTGGGCAGGAAGCTTACATCAAACAGACCTTCCAGATAGGATGTGTCTGTAATCAAACCTACAGCCCCTCACCCAAAAACTCAAGAATCTGGGGAGGGGGACTGTGGAATTGCTTTACAATGTAGAAATGGATGGTAAGCATAAAAATGACAAACATTTAACAATTCACTCTAACAACATCCAAGAGTGAAAACGTAAAGCTGGAAAGCTGCTATATAATTAAGCACAGTCGTAACAAATAGTCACTTAAATCTGGTGTTTTAATGGTACTCAGCAGTGCAGTAGATGTAATTTAGCTATTGGATCAGACATTTAAAAAGGGGAAAAAAAAGAATAAAATAGTTCTGCTTACAAAAAACAAAGAAATACGATCCATGTTTGTACCACAAACACATGACGAACACAACCAGCTGCAGGATATTAACAACTTCCTTTACTGCATTCAGGAAAACTTGCCATCCGGAGTCATCCTTTTCTTTTTTTCTCCTGCTGAGAGCTTAATGGTAGCTTCAAGTTGCTGCTTAATACACTAAGAATGCCTCATTTGTCGCTCTGAACTGTATTGTCTGCATGAGTCATCTGTCACAACAGTGAGGAAGATTAAAAATAGACAAAAACGCATTATCACATACATTTGTCTGCTGTTCCATTCATCACGGTGACGCTTTCTTCCCTCCAGTTGATTAGCAGCAGCAGCTGTTGTCTTCATGCTAACATAACCGCTGTACACTGAAATGTTAGAAGTTCAGGGATTCTTTGTAAATATGAAAGCAGGGTGTAAACAGCCATATGTTTTGCCAAACTGTTCTCACTCACTGCTTTTTTAATGCCATCATTCTAAACTTTTCCAGTATTGTCTGCACTTTTATCACAGTTCATAATAATTAAAAGATTAACCTTGAAATAGGTGACAATGATTTTTGTCCACCTGGTGAAAAGGCAATATGACTTAAAGTGCAGCTTTTAACTCTGAAGTTCTTTAATCTTTCTGCTGGATCAATGCTAACATTGTGTCCAAACACTGACTAGCCTCTGTCAGATACACAGCAGCATATATTTTATTCAAATATTCTTCATTTCTGAATGGGAAACATTAATGATTATTCACAGAGGGTTTCTTAGTGATCACCTTTACCTCATAATACACTCCGACTGGACCCGAGTGTCACTGGATATTCAACTTTATCTAAACTTTATCTGATATTTGGTGTTAAAAGTGTACAGTTTTGTTATCGGAGCTTTTTTGGTGCATACTGCTGCTGGTGCGGCTTAAAATGGGTGGATGATAGTACACTGATAAGCTAGAAAAGAATGAAAACATGTGCTGGTCTGCAGAGTGTTAATAAACTTTAAAACTTTAATAAACTACAATTAGTGATGTTGATTCTTCTATGTTTTTTTTAAGATCCTAAAATCATCCAGTGCCCAGTCACCGATCAAAGAGCGAAGCCGAGGGAAGTCCTTATCGCCACGGCGTCGACAGAGCAGCCCCCAGCGACGCTTCACGCACCACAGAGACAAATCGTAAGTTCTTCCCATCGCTTAACAGTTTGTTGCTCAGGGGGCTCGTTGCCTCATATCCTCTTTCCCCGACAGTTTCCACTGGTTAAGCAGCTGATGACATCCTTAAAATACAGAAGACTTCCACACTTAGAGCAGGGTTAATCAGCAGTGCTGGCAGCTGGTGTCTGTCAGCTTTTGTGTGGTACTTCCATCTTCCTCCCCCTTGTCTTCTTTCTCTAAAGGTCTGCTCTTCAGGTCAAGGAAAGTTTAGACTTTAATTAGTGTGTGCGCCTTTAAAGAATAAATTGTTCTGACATCTTAGTGGCAACAACTGTGTATCTGCTGGGTGGCACTGAGGACTTTGTGTATGAGTGTGTGGGTCTGCTTGTCTGCTTTTGTCGCCGACAGCTCAGCATTATCATCAGACAGACACTCCTTGTTGTGTTCAGCTGACAGTGTTATCACTATGATATATGTGTGCGTGTGTGTGCATATCACCAGCACTCAGCAGAATATAAGCTCTCTGATGCTGCTTGTCAAACACAGGCTTAAAAACAAAGCGGTAAACTCCATATAAAGTCTGTAAAATCAGAGCTTCCTTGTTCGCCTCTATGCCAACATATTAAAGAATCCAAGATATTGTTTGAATTATTTAAAGTTTAACACTGTAGCCTTCTAACAAGTCAGAAGGCTACAATAACACACACACATGTATGACTATGCTGAGTGTGTTTGCATGTGCCGTCAGCTGTGCGGACGGATGTAACACAATCTGACTCGGACGACAGCTGCAGCCCGGCCATACTGCAGAGTCACCACAAACACACACAGACTCGGCACACGAATTACTGACGTTGCTAGTGTTGCCATTTGGCTGGCTCTCTGTTGACCTTTCATATATTAAGCTCTGATGCGCTTAAGAGAGTAATTATTTAGGGATCTGCATGTGTATGTTGGTAGTTAGGGAAATGCACTTGGCTTTTCAGTTAAATCACTGTCAGTCATCTAACATTAGCTCATCATCTCCACATCATTTGAGATGATGATCCTAAAATTCGAGCTATTAAACCACACATATTATCACACTGAGCTAAGCTTTCACAGGCTTTCAGCTGCATTCGTATGTTTTTGTTTAGTATATCCACTTTAATCTTTATTAGCTTTGAGTGCAAGTTTATATGAAAATTAAAAAGGGCTGTGGCATGCAGCTTCTACAAAAGTATTCAGACCTGAAGATGCCAGGCTTTGTTGATGACTCTGGTTGTCCCTGAGATCAGCAGCACAGCTGCTGAGTTTTTCTGTAAACCTAAGAAAATTAAATGTAAGAATCCAGTCTGGGTTTTGGTCCAAGTTTGCAGGTTCTCCCTGTGTCTGCGTGGCTTCCTCCTGCCATTCGAATATACGTATTTATGGGGTTAGGTTAACTAAATTGGCCATAGGTGTGATTGAGAATTGGTTCAGTAGAAGAAAATGAGTGGCTGGATAGATGGAATCCCCAACAGCTGACCAACTGACGTAAGACTTTTAGACTCCCTTTAGACTTCTCATGCACACAGATCTTTTATACCTTGCAGTAGAAGTCTAGCTGACGTGAGGTGCAAGCCATTTTTTATTGTTGGTGACTCTGCTGTTGATTTGCATTTGGAACATTTTGCTATTCAAAGTCTTTCTCTTTTGTTGTGGTTTTACAACAGTTGTCACAGACAAAAAGAGAGTTTCTCAAAAGATGATGAACAAATCTAGTGAGCTAACTAACTCAAACCTTTGCAGTAACAAAGAGTCTTTCTATCAATGTATGTTTGTGCTTTTGAGGCACCCTTAATCCGAACCCTAAAACTTTATCCTCTGCCTTATAACTGGGGCTTCAGTTGAACTGATACCATAAAGTGTAATTGCACAGCTATGTGCAGAATCAAGGAACATAACTTAATGGTCTGCAGTGAGCATGTTAGTTAGATAAAAGCAAGACTTTTTTTTAATTAAATGAGTTGTGAAAGTGTGAAATGGTGTCCTCATTTGCATTAATCTATTTCTGTTACCTTCAAAGTTCATTTAGCCATGGTTTAATTTTCACTTTCTGTAAGTGCCATAGTTTCATCAGCTCAGAGAACCAGTTAAAATGTTTAGAACAGCACATCACCACTTTTAGCCACTTGAATGCGATACTTAAAAAGCTATTACTGTTATCAACGGAGCACTTACACCCTTAACAATATGTTGCCACCTTAGAGCGACGACTCCAGCAGAAACTGTGTAATAACCTGCTGCTGCTTCAAACAGCTGAGGGTGCGGACACAACAGCACAGGCTCATTTTACAGCTCGAGCGAGACGTTTCAAGAGGCTGTTATCAGCACTGCCCGCTTTATACAAATCGAATACAAATGACTCAATTTTCAAAATGAATTTCTGTAATATTATTGTTACATAAGCGGCTCTCTACACAGGAACGTTCAAGATAGAAGGATAGAAAGCAAAGAGAAGGGATGAAGAAAAAAGAATAATTATGTGTTAGAGGGCAAAAGAGATGGAAAAAGATGGCGAGAAGGGGGAGAAGAAACTGAGTAAGTGGAAAAAGGGGAGGGTTAGGAGGGTGAGAGAGGAGAGTGAACGAGAAAAGAGGTGAAGGTCTGGCAAAAGATGAGAAGGAATAAAAAGCCTGTCAGCTCTCCAGATTGGTTGTAACAAGGAACACTTCTCTGTGATGTGTCAGAGAGCTTGAAAGCTTCCTTCTGAGCAGAAATAATAAAGATGGGAGGCGAGGGAGGACAATGTGACATTAGAGGAGAGGGCAGGGAGAAAAGGAGAGAGGGAAAGCACTGAAGGAGGATTAAATCGAAGACTTTTGGGCTTTTAGAAATAAGAAGGCATTTTTGATTTTCCATCATCTTCACATTTTCTGCTTTCTTCACACTTGTTTCTTTCCTTTTGAGTTGCGCTGAAGAAGGTTGGAGTAAAGTCACTGTTTGTTTTATTTATTATTATTATTATTGTGGTGAATTTGCCTGTTTTTAAGCTTGCATTCTGACAGTGGTATATTCGTGTTCCTCTCGTTTTATTAGAAGCCTTTTCTCTTTCTTTGTACAGTGAACTAGGGAACAACTAGACTGTGTATAATGTTATGTTACCCATTTGTTTGTGATTACAATATCAGGGTCTTTATGTACTGTCACCACCTGCAGTTCCAAAATTCACTTTAAGTTATACAGCGCTAAATCACAACAACACTGTTTGCATATTTAGAATCGCTTTAGTCACTCGCCTCCAGGTTGAGAAAAATTTTATTCAGGATCCAAATCGACTTCCCGCCATCTCTGGTTACTACATCACTGCTGGTTACCTCCCATGTGGACGACCCTTTAGTGTCCACCTGCCAATCAAAGCATCTGTGCCCCTGATTTTAAGAAACTAAAACATGATTTTTATTTGTGTCAGGGAGTCTTGTATTTCTAGCCACTTTTTGATTTTTTTTGGTCAGTTTCTAAGCAAAACACTCAAAATTCAGGTGATTTCAAATTATATCTGCTGGTTTTGATGGTCCTTGTAAAAATGAGCTCACTGCATTTAACCACGAAACAACCAACTGAACTCTTAATATGCAGTAATGGATATTTTTGTGTTATTTTTGAGTGAGATGAGAAAAAAGTTGCAGATTAGTCAACAGTAAGAAAATAATGAGTGACTGCAGCCATGCTGGGGAGAGTTTTGTGAGATAGTTTGGAGACTTGTTCTCGTTTAGCTCTGCTGCACAACATTAAGGAGCTTGTCAGAATGAAAGAGCTTCTCCAGCTTCTTCTGCCACTGTGCTCTTAGTATGCAGTGCATGTTCAGCAACTTTATCTCCTATCTTTCAGGCTGGCCTCAGTGGAGAGGAAACCTCCAGAACTCAGCATGCTCAATGACGGCTACCAGATCCGCATCTGATCCTCCTTCACCTATGAGACTCCCTCAGCTTCTCCATATCCGTCCAGGCTCCTCAGCCACCCTGATCCAAGAGTCTCTACCCAACCCAGCAAGAGAGTCGCCAAAACCCGAGCCACATTTTTTACACAGACGAGGTGGATGGTGTTATTTAAAACAAGAGAATGGCTTAAATGGTTGGCCTGGTCCTGATATTTCATACAGTGTTTACTCATTTCTGTAGCAATAAATCCCTTAAGATAGTCTCATCATCATCATTCACAGGCCAAGAGGATTCTCATTCTGTTGGTATTTTAAACCAGTATTCTTTTTTTGGTTGAAATAGTCACCCTCTCTTAGAGACAAGCACTCGAGCAAAATCAGCTCAAATTTATTGTTAAGTTATCATATGTATTCACCAGGAGGTGGAATGGGAAGTTGTCAATATAAATAACTGAAAGTATTCGTCACTGGTTAAAATGACATCGTCGTGCTGGAACAAAGAGATGTTCGGGTGTCGTTGCATCAAACACAACGGGTGAAATATTCATTTGTGGGTTGTTTTGGTGTCTCAGCAGTTCTCAGAACACCAGGGGAATTATGTTTTATCACAGGTGGAAGTAATGATGACTTTTTTGTTTGTTTGTTTGTTTGTTTGTTTGTTTGTTTGTTTGTTTGTTTGTTTGTTTGTTTGTTTGTTTGTTTGGGCAAAGCCAACCTGAAGACGACTGAAATTACCACCTGTGTAACTGAGCTCAAGAGATTAAAGCTTCATTTTTAAAATTTTTTTAAGAAGGACAAAACAAATCTGAAGGGAAGCTCTGGTCTGCCACTCGACTTTTATATTGTGGTTCGCTGTAAATGATCCAAGTCATAACTTACTCCTCAACCAGCAGCAGTTTTAGGAAGATGATTAAGTAAACTCCTGTGTGCCAGCCGTATTGATTACAGTGGAAGTGCGATAAAGTATGCGGGGAAATCAAAGATGCAGAATCAATAGAGAGGATAAAAGAAGAAGAGGATGAGGTGAAGCAGTGTGAGAAACGAGGGAGTGATTCAGAGAGACGATTCGCTGCAGAAGACGGAGTGATCATTAGAGCACTGCGGCAATGTTCATGTCTCATCTGCTCCTCTTCCTCGGGCGTCTGTTGAAACGTAATTGCATGCATAACCATAACTCTGTTCCTGAACATCACAAAAGCAAAACTTCATGGAAGAAGATCGAAAGACTCCAGGAACAGGCTAGACTCGGTTAATAGTCACTTTTTTTTTTAATATGAAGACAGAAGGGCAAATTTTCTATCAAGATAAATCGGCAGACTTGGCATTTCCGTCCACATCTATATTTATTAGAGAGACTCATTTTCCATCATTCACTTTGCAGCAAAGAAAAGCTCTGTTGTTGGATGGAAATCAGACAAATTTAAAAAAATAAATAAATAAAACAGTTGTAGGTTTAATTGCTCACACAGCTCATGTCTGAGACATAAGGGCGGGGGGGAGAGCAAATACAGCAAAAGCTGGCCAGAATCTTGGGAAACATTGATCATAATCTTTGGTTTGTAGTGTGGGGGAGAAAATCAATATGTAAATTTTGTTTTTCTCATCCTTTCATTTACCAGTGGCCGACTGGATTTCCTGTTTCCTGGTAAAATGGGAAAAATATACACTGAAAAAAGCAGAGCTCAAATGAAAATGGTAAGCTTGACATACAAACAAGAACCTGCAAGCCAAACGTTAAATACACGGTGCTCTGTTCTCACACAATACACCAAAAGGAAGAAAACTCTTGATCCAAAAGTCAGGAATGATTATTATTATTATAATGATTATTTCCAAATCTGGCTTGGAGAAAACCTGTAGAGTTCAGCTGTGGCCACTCTGCGTGTTCACACAGTAAACCAACATAGCGCTGGCCAGCTGACTGCTGTTCCACCAACAGCTGGAACATAAAATGATTCAGCTGGTCCAAGATCAGCTGCAGCCAGTTTCTCTACTAAGGCAAACGAGGAGCGAGGTCAGATGTTGCTGACTGAATGAATCTCAGCAACAAAAGCCTCTTTCAAGACGGCCAGAAAGGATGTAACAGTCTGTGCAAGCTGTCGGCAGATATCAGAGACGGGGCCAGAGAGCCCTTCAAGGTGTTTTGGTACAAAATGAGAAAAATAGTTCTGAAATCTCCAGGTTTTAATCTAAATTAGATTGGCTTTTTTTTCTTAATAGCATGAAAAAAAAATTTTTTACAGCCTATGTAAAGCTGTTTTAAAAAATTATCAGATATTACCTAAAGGGGGATATTCGATGTTCTTTAGCTTCCCACTTGTGTGCTGTCCAGTGTGCCACACACTCTAACCAAATCATTTATTTGTGAGAACTGTGCAACGTCTGCAAAATGAGTGCAAATCTTTTTGTGTTTTTTTTTTCTAAGCACAGGAGACAATAAGGGCAAAACACGCAAGTTCTCAGAGCAGCTCGAAGAAGTTTGTTTTTGCCCCCTGAAGCCAAGTGACCTATAAGAGTCCATTCAGTACTGTATGCAGTTTCACGCTCGTACACTTGATCTATTGTAAAGGTGGTCCAAAAATTCCAGTCAAGCTTAAATCCGATGGTTTTTTTGGATTCTCCTGTTGAGGCCTTCAGTGAATAGCTAAGCTAAGCTCAAAAGCTTGAAATTAATGAAGCTTGAAATCACACATTACATGCATTCAGCATTTATCCATCTGAATACAAATGCTTGAAATGATGGCTGAATATCTCATATCTGCATATCCAGATTTTCTTTCAAACTGTACGCAAACATTTAATCAAAGCAGATTTTAAGCATACACGCCTTTATGTGATCTGTGATCTACATCTGTGTTTATCAATGTCTGTTACATCTGCAGAATGTATCGCATGGTTTTAAGTCTTTTGGGTGACAACTGCAGAAGTCAGTTTTAATTCAAAACAAGATATTTCTAAGTACATCCACAGTCCTCCATCACTGCCCACAGACCAGCTCTATCCACACAGTTATTCATTCAGACAAATTTACATGAATTTGGTGGCTTAGGATAAATATTCAGAATTGTATGGTGGAATAATTTGATTATTCAGCATTTGACTTCTATAGTTTTCACCTGAACCTTTAACTCAGATTGGTGTTTCCCAAAACACCCAAAGTTTAAAGCTCATCTTTGTTCACTTACACCAGGGCGCTGAGTAAAGATCCCTGTGGAACGCTGTTTTTAACCTTGTGCTTCGGTTTTAAAAAAGGAAAGTTAGACATTGTTAAAGAGGCGAGAAGTGGTTCCTGTTTTGTTTGACAGTTAGTGGCAGTAGGTTGCTGATGAAGTTAACATAATTAAGTAAAGTCCAGGCTCTGGGCTTGCAAACACAGATGCTTTAGATTCTAAAAATCATATCTAAAGTCCAAAATTGAAACCCATACCTGATTTTTTGGGGGGGCTAATCTCCTTATTTCAGTGTCGTCTACTTTGTAGATTGCTCCCTGACAGTCTGACCACTCGCATGCGTTCATCAGAGTTGGTTTTGGGGAAAAGGAAAAGTCAGAGGGGGCTAAATCTGCTTTTTCAGCGCACTGTGTCCATCCACATAGTGCCACACCCGAAAACTCATTAAAGCTGATTTGGTAGAGAGAATTTACAGTGCAATAGGTCACACCAGCTGCCCTGGAAGAGGTTCAGATGGGAAGAAGGAGATGACCCAACATGGAAGATTGTCCAGACTTAGATCATGCAATGTTTTACTACTATTAGCAGAGTTGTAGATCTTGATATGCATATGAAGGAATCAAACACATTTGTTGTCCCTTAAGGAAAGACTGTGGTGAGGAACCCTTAATTTGGCATTATTCACTGGGTGCCTTTAACAGTGTGTGAACCTGGTCCTAGTTGAACTGTGTGTCTAACAGAGCAAAGGTGATCTTTAATGGCTGGAACGTTTTGGGAAAACTTTATTTTTTCTTTGGTTATTCAGAAGGATTTCGGAAATCTATGTGTAAATGTGATCATTTGATTGTTTTATCGATTTTCTTTGAATGTTTCACTACACCCTCTTAATCACAGAACGTGTGTCTTTTGTTGCCAGTTGCCACTGCGAACATTTTATCCTAGCTTTTTGCTTCAACAGTGAGCTATGCACGCACTGTGTTAACCGAAACATGAATCCTTGTCTTCCAAAGTTGAAATGCTGGAGGGGGAAAGTGTTTGTTGCTCAATTTACACAAGACAAGTCGTGTTTTCAACCATCCACACAGAAAAAAATCTTTCAGAGTGATTCTACTTAGCTTTTTTCTTCTGTATATCCAACCTGATTCAAGGTGCTGTGAGCAAAGCAGAATATTTTTTAGATATTCCTGATGTTTGGACCAGCACAGCACAGAGACTGTTACATGTGAAACTCTGGAACAAACTAACCAGCCGAGCGCGTTCATATTTGTGCTGATGGTTGCGTGTTGATACTTTCTAAAGGCTTGATGTTTGTTAGCATATAGAAGAAGCACAAAGTTATTCTGCTTTTTGAGTCTGTTTCACTGCAATGAAATGATGCATTTTCTTACTGAAGAAGCAACATATCTCAGAAGATTTTTAGGAATGACAGACGCTGATGCCGTTGTATTTTTGGAACTACAAACTGATGATCAACAAGTTTCGAAGGGCCTAACTTCAGACTTCTCTCGATGACTATGATGACTTTGTCTTTGTTCAAAGAGAAAGATCAAAACGTTACCCAAAGACAGTGATAAACAACCAGACTGCTGAGCAGGGACACACAAACTGCATCATGTTACCTTTCACTGAGGTCACAAATGGCAGCAAAGCAACCTGAAACAGTTAAACTCCATGTAGCAACTTAGATTTGTTTCTGTGTCCGTTTGCAACTTCTGTGCTTGACAATTTATCTGACTGAATCAGTTTTATTTGGAGTTTAATAATTGATTGTAATCTATCATTTTGAATGACAAGTGTTTCTTTAAAAACAAAAAAACAGCCTGTACTTGTAGCAGGTGCTGTTTTTGAAGGCCTTTGAGTTGTTTTCAAGTGCTCATACCATGTTTCTCCACTCCGACGCTAACTGTTCTGGTCTTGTTCCCAAACCTCTTCCGTCATGCTTGACTTCAGAAGATTGGAAAAAAAAAAAAAAAAAGTTGGTTTAATTTCTGTCAAATATTCAGCCAATGACCTAATTCGTGCATGCTTAAAGACTGGTTGGTAACCCTCTGGCAACTTCCTGTCGCTAGGGAAAAATGCGCCTTGTGGTTGCTGGTGGTTGCCAGGTGAAATTGGTCACAAAGTTACTTTGGTTGCTAGCAGATTCCCACGGTTGCCCATAGTTTGCATTGAGGACACAAACTTGCAATTACTCACCAAGCAATAGTGGACCTAATTAATGACGAGGAGGTTTTCAGCACACCACCATCTACCTCTTTGCAATCAGTATCACCTAAGAACTGCAAACTGGTCAAGGGGTATGCTTTTTTCCAACAAAGAAGCAGTTGCTGAGGGCCACTGACCGGTCTCTAGGCCTGTGTGATGGGGCGGCTAACAGTATTAAACTGTTCAGTAAAACTACTACTTTTTTCCCCCTGCAGCAGCTTTACACAGATCCACCAGTCCCTCTGAGAGGCACTGCTGTACTGTAAAATGTACTATATCTTGTTCTTAAGTTCAGCTTTTCATAAATCAGCTTTACATTAAAAGTACTATCACATTACAAAAAAACAAATCCTCCTGTGCAGTATGTTGCAGCCACATTATTGCAACAGATGTCACAGCCATCATAGCCGTCTTGATGGCCTAGAACAAGGACGCCGATCACAGACGTACCCTGCTGTTGCATCCAATAATTTAAAAAAAATGGAAATCTGTTTGTGCCACAGCTGCTGACATACTTAAACACATATAAATACAAACAGTCTGGTGGACTGACGCGTATCCACGCCAAGCTTCCAGTGCCTCAGCCGTGTCAGATAGAAATGTTTTTACTTTAATTACAACCTTGTATCTCTGCTTTGTGTTCGGAGGAGTTGCCCTCGTGTGTTCCACGAATAACGTGTCATTCACGCTGACCACAAGTTTTCCTTTTGTGTTTGGCTCACTGGTTTTATTCAGATGTTCTGTGAAAATAAGAAAGCAAAAAAAGATGTTTTGTTTCCTGTTTTCTTGCCCGATTTTCTTTTTTTTTTGTTGTTGTTGTTGTTGTTGTTTTTTTTTGGTTTTTTTGTGAGCCTGTAAAGCGGACACGTTTACTTCCTGCTGCAAAGAACAAAGGGACAGGCAGCCTAGTTTGTGGCCCATGAAAAGCAAAAATAAGTGTGTGTCTGTGTGTGAAATGAACCTCCAGCTGCATATTTATCCAGTACTGAATTTGATTTAACAGCTCAGTGGACTGACTGGAGCCAATGGATCGGATTGATGAACACTGAGTTTGAGGAAAGTGCTCTAAAGAACACACACACCCTTCATCCAGATTTCCTGTGTGAAAACACAGTGTGAGGGTTTTTTTTGTTTGTTTGTTTTATGGCAATCAATAGTGGGAGAAACTGAGCCCAGTGATCATTATTATTGTAAATCTCCTACTGTTACAGTGTCATTGGTCTTGATAGCAGCTGTTTTTATCAACAACTGTAGCAGCATGTGTTCTTTTAATAAATATTCTATGTTTTTAACCTTGTGGTCAAACTGATTAATAACAAATTAGTGAAGGATTGATTAATAGATCCATAAACCAGAAAACTAGGTAACGTTTTTTTAGACTTATCTGACGTCTTGTCAGCAAAATACAACTTGATGTAACTTGATCTCTTTAAAAGGGGAACTGTTATGCTCATTTAGACTTTACTAAAGACTGTGTTGGACAACCACCTGTTTAAGCTGGTTTTATCCACATGTTGAAGAAGCACAAACATGGAGCTTACTTGTCAAATAAGTTTAGTACAAGCATTTTTGGCTTCATACGCTCATCTTCCACTTCATGAGGTACAGCTTCTTTGTGGTTCCTTAATTCTTCATGGCACAGATCCAACAAGTTTCTGGAAATATTCCTCAGAGAATGTGATTGATGTGATAGTGTCACACTGTTGCTGCAGATTTGCTGGCTGCACATCCATGATGAGAATCTGTGTAAACTGTGGTAATAAAGAGATGGACATGGTCAGCAACAATAATCAGGTAGGCTGTGGTGTTTGTACAAAGGGAGCCAAAGTGTACCAAGGATATGTCTACAAACCCTACCAGCCCAGCAGCTAACAGAAGGCAGGATGGTTCCATGCTTTTATAATGTTTACACCATATTCTGATCCCGCCATTTAAACATCGCAGCAGAAATCAGGACTCACCAGATCAGATATTTTTCCAGTCTTCTACTGTACAGTTTTGGTGCACCCATGTGATTTTTAGTCTGAGTTTCCTGTTAGCTAACACGAGTGGCACCTGTTCTGGTTTTCTGTTCTGGTTTCACATGCTGTGTGTTCAGAGTTGCTTCTCTGCTTACCTTGGTTGTGATGAGTGATTGTTGGACTTCCTGGTGAATGAACAGGGTTAATCTTAAAAGTAGGCATGCTCAATTACACAAGCATGTCTATCTGACTGAACGGTAGACTGGTTCATTGGCTGGCTCAGTGCTAAATGTATGGAACAATTATGATTCATAATTATCTCAGAGAACATGTTTCACAAAATCCAGCAAAGCACAAAGCCCTCCAGCAATCTTGAAAAGCAAATAACTTGGGACCAATGTGATGCAGCGTTCATGAGGAAAGTGCAGGTAAAGCAAGAAAACAACAAAATCTGCACTTTCTCCTCTTCTGTTGAAGCACTGTTCAGCAGCTCAGCCCTAAAAATCTGATCTCTGGTGTGAAGTTCAAAGCTAAACGCACTCGCAGCAAACTCTCCTTAAACTTTCAGGGAGAACAACAGAAAGAAGACAAACAGAGGGAAACTACAGTGTGTTCTTCCTCTTTAAATGACACTCCTGTGCACACCGTCGTACACTCCAGCCTTCTGATAAAATAATCTGCTTATGTTCCACTGCAGATGTGTGTGTGTTTCAGACAAGCACATGGAGGCAGCAGATTTAGAGAAATAATCCTTCATTTTTCAGCAGCAGCTCAGGGATTGGAAGGCAGGGGAGGTTCACCTCACTCAGCTTAATGTGATGTAATGTTTGTGTGTGAGCACAAAAACACTGTCACATCAAACTGTAGAGATGAGAAGCCAGCAGAGCTTTTCTCAAAGTTATGGAAAAGAAAGGTCAGATTGGGTCTCTGGTTGGCCCTGGGTTTTTGATTTGTCCTTCCTGGGGGTCATGTGTGAAACCTTTTACTGTCCAGGACCACAAATCACACCAACCCCATAAGTCTCTTTGCAACCTGTGCTGTGTTTTCAGAGCAAAAGCTCCCTGGTGAAGTGTTAAACTGATTTAAACCTTTCATCTGCAGCACCTCCTCAGATTACAGATTTGATTTTAGGACTGCTGCAACCCACACACGTTTCAAAGCCTTTTGGCTACAGGTAAATTTCCTTGAAGTTTCCAGAAATCTGCCGTATTGTTCAGGTGAGCTGAGGAGACAGGAGGGATGGAAGGGAGCTACCCTCATGAATGCCACACACAGTCAAAGCATTCACAATTCTTGAACTTCACATCCATGTTAACACTCAGCGAATCAACCCATTTTGGTAAATAGAATAGTTGTTTAAGGCAGTAATTATCAGGTTATGCACTGTTTAAAAATAAATAAATAAGAGAAGACTCAATCATCTGTGAGAATGAGGTCCCAGCATCATTTAGAGAGGAGACGGGTGTGCCAGTAGCAGACCTGCCAGTTCCAGTCCTCTCCATCATGCTGCATGCCATTGGTCTGTGAGCATCTGTTCCACTGAGGGACATTCGGAACCTCAACTGTGCAACAATCTTGAAATTCCGGGCAGTTATTTTGAAACTTTGTCTGTATTGTTCACTGGTGAACAAACACTACAAACTACAATCAAATCGGTCCTAAAAAAGCCTCAGATTTTGCTGACTTCCCCTAAAATTAGGTTTTAAACACCTTTTCCAGTCAAAGTTGAACCAGAGACTCAAAGAATCCTGAACAGAAAAAAAGATGATACAGAAAACCTTTTATAAGCTTTTCAAAACCTTACTTTGGCACAAAGTTAACAAGCATTTTAAGCTGCTTTTAAATCAGTGTTAACTATTCTATACATGCAGTTTTATGACAAAATTGCTACTGATATTAAGGATATTAAATCATTTTGGTAGTGCTCAAAATACAGCATTTTAAGATAGTGAGTTTTGCTTCTTGAAAGACTTTGGTTGTACCAGCAGTGCTGCAGCTCTCTCACAGACTTGTGAGTGCAACATCTCATATCTCATATATCACACATACTTCAGCTCTAAGTCAGTTTTTAGTAATAAATTCAAGATGATTTTTAAGCAAAAATCCACATAAACCTCTGAATCCATCATCATCATCATCTTGCACCTCTCAACTAACCAAAACTGTGTTTATTCACCTGCCATCCACCTCATTTGTTAACAAGCACTCTGCTGCTGACATCTAGTGGCCAAAACTCAAACAACTCCAAAGACACCTGCCACAAGCTTGTTGGTATGCTGCTAAGAAATCTGATGGGCACGAACTTTTGTGCATCAGCAGCATTGGAGAAGACTCACAGAGGTCAGCTGTTGACAGAAGTTTGCTCATAAATGCTGCAGAATTCACAAGAAAACATTTTTGATCTAATTTCACTACACAAATGATAAATAAACAGACACAGGGGTAAGATCAATTGTGATTTTTGTATAAATTACTGCTTCTGACAGCCTGAGCTTTAAAAAAAGGAAAGTGTTTTGCCCTGGGTCAGTAATCTGGGTAGGTTTACCGTCTAATAAAATAGCTATAATAGTGTTTTCAATACCAACTCCACTTTGTATAATTTTCCTGATTATAATGTTACTCTCTGTAAACGGGCAAGTTTTGAAACCCGACCCCCGTCGACTCTGCAATAGGATGCAGAGAGGAGCCCTTGAAGCCTGCTGAGATCCAGCCGAGTGTCTTGCTGCAGTGCGGAGTGACGCCCAGAATACCAAAAGCGCTGCATCCTGAGCACACAGTGAACCGAGGTAAACGATGCAGCCATTTGTCACCATCGCACTCACGCTAATGTGGAAAGATGTGGGGCCTGTTATGCAGAGGCACACTCTGCGTCAAAAACAATTACACAACCACTTCCATTAACAGCCAAAGAGGCAAGACTGTAGAGAAAAAAACAACTGTTTCCCACCAGGAGGACAAACAGCGGGATCCTAATTTAAATGATTATTTCTCCAAGGACCAAATAACAGGGCAACAATGACATCTTCTATTATATATGGGCAAAAACAAACATTAAAATAGTCTGAGAACATATTCCAAGCTGCAGTAAACAGTGTATACTGTGTGTACTAGTTAGTGAACATCCTGGACAGTAAAGTACTGGCAGTCAGATTAAAGAGCAGTAAACAGTTATTTTACTCCTGTTATCTGCAAAAACAGTCTGTTACTGTAGAAGATGAACAGTAGGAAGGGCAATAAATTACTGTCAACCAAATGTTGTATAACACTTTTCATGCAGATTAGTGCAGAACAAACAGCACAACATGAAAATATGCAGTAAAAAGCAATTCAGAATCAATGAACAAGAAGAAATATTAAAGAATACGATAATTTTTAAAAATCGCCTACAAGTCTAATAAGAACACCTCAAATAAACTTGAGAACAACTAGAATATAGCATGAATTCAGCCACTTGTCTGTCTTGTTTATGACCATATATCAGTGTTTTTCCTTTTGCAGCACACAGTTATGCAATCTTGCTGTATGCAACATTTTAACAGCTACTCTGAATGCAGGCTGTAAGTTTCCTCCACAGGGGGTGGGCTGGGAGGCAAAATGATGAAGCTGTAAACTGATGTAGGGCTAACAATCTGCTGTAACGCCAATTATGAGGAACAGAGCGAACAGCAGTGTTTTGCTGGCCTCAGTGCATCTCTGCACATACACTGGGTGATGAGGGAGGAGTTTATTTTCCGCTTCAAATCCTTGAATCATGCAGGGAAAAGGAAGAGAATGATTTTTCCAGTTGTAATCCACAATTAGTGGACAGAAGTAGCAAAAAAGTGTTCAGTTAGAAACATGGGCTCTGGGTCTGGGTGCTAGAAACGTCCCCCGGCTCTTTCTCTGGAACCTTTGTGAACACTTTACTAATGACTTTGTGATCTCTATAGCTTGTTTCAGATCACCAAAAAAGAAAAGTTCATTTTGTAAATTACACTCACTCCTCCAGCCTGAAAGCAGGATTGTCCAGGTGATGCTCATTGACTTGTTAATTACAAGTTATCATCCAATGAGCGTGCAGAGTCCTTGGCTTCAGTCACATCAAAGCCTCACTTTTCACATCTAGTTTCAAAACACCAAAATGGCGACAACGAAAACGTTGAACGCGAGGCTTCAAACAGGACTTCAGTAACCAATGAGTGGCATCACATGTTCACTTATTTACAGTTTTTTCTTATTAGGGCAAAAAAGCCGATGGTAGGTTGATAAGATACATGAGCTAACTTAATACACCAAATGTATATCAACACATAACAACCACAACAATTAAAGTGTGTAACACAAAATAACAAGAATAACTACCACATCATTTTCAAATTAATGGTTTGAATATGAGCAGTTACAGTCCAATGAGTCTGTTAAGCTAGCCCGAGAAAAACTACTGTAAAAAAAAAAAAAGTGCTAAAGCTTTATTAGAAGTCTGCGTATAAAATGCAAAAATGATTGAAACCAAAGGTAAATGTAATAGAAAAAGAACTTTTATTTACAAAGTGTAAACTTCCAGCAAAAGTCAACTCCTTAAAATGATACAAAAATACATCCAGTTTTTATTTTCAGTATTTACATGTGTGAAAATATGACACAAGACCGCTCCAGTAATAACCGACCATACTGATATTTATGCAGAATTAAAATTTAGAGTCCTCAGCGGACATATACATCCATGTTTTCCATATAACATCTTAATTTAACTATAAATAATTGAAATATATGAGAACTAGTTGAGTGCTGTATAGTGCTTAGTTTAATTTTTGGCACATTGTGAAATATAAGAGAAAATAATTACATGGCCGTGATGCAGCCGACACAGGAGATATTTCTGAAGATCTTTAAAAATACAAGCTAAACTTTTATTTATATTTTGTTAGTTTTTAAAGGAGAATGAGCACCGTCTTGTTATCAAAAGATCAAGTTTCCCAAATTAGCAGCACTACAGTAAACGTTCAGCTTTAAAAAGTGACTTAAAATCCATCCCTTCATCGATACAGCTCGAAAGGAAACATTAGTAAGAAAGAAAACTTTGTATTTATTTAAAAAAAAAAGACCTAAACTTTTAGTTAAAACCTCTGAACATAATGTGCAGGAAAACAACCGCCTGCTGGGGTTAAGAAATGGGACGCGCCACCATACTGCAGGAAAAACAAGAAAAGCTTTAACATAATTACTTTTTCCTGCCTGAACAAAAAAAAAAATTAAACTAAGAAAAAAAATGTTATTTTAGAAAGATACCTCTCCTTACGCTTCAAGCTCCTCCCACCACATAAGCACAGGATTTGATCCCCACTCTCTCAGGTGAAAGTCCTCTGCACAAAGCCATTTAGCAAGTGGGTCTCATTTCATAAGCAGACTTAAACATTTTGCCACTTAAAGATGGGATGGGGCATTTTTGGAGAAAACATCACAAATTATAATTAAAGTGGTTCAACAGGGATTTAGGCCCCTCCTCTACATTCTGTTTGTTTTTCATCCCATAACAAGACATGAAAAGTAATAATAGTATAGATGGGTATAAATAGTATCAATATTTTAAATCACAAAAAATAGAGAGAAAAATAAATATTGTTGTAACTCTGTGAAGCAATCTGTATGAAATCATTAATTTAACTTGCAGCCACTCTTGGAGAGGACTTGAAAGGGTTTTCCCTTTTAATAATAAAATCACATACTGAATTAAACACCCCAGCATTCAATGTTTATCCTGTTTTTGTTGTTTATGTGGGGAAGAAACTGCGGATTCCTTGAACATTCCTACTTTCCTCAGTGGACCTGCAGCGTTTCAGCACCAAATGCGGAAACGAGCAAGGAGAGGGAGATGGTCCGATGAGTGCCGATGGTTAGGCAGGCCGTTGACTTCCTCGAGCTCCGCCTGGCCGACCAATGACAGCCTGCCCAGCAGCTGGAGGCCCCGCCCACCTGGAAGCGAGGGAGGTGGAACGAAATCTTTCAGAGAGAAAGGACAGAGGGAAAAGAGAGAAACTGTGAAATAAAGAGATTAAAGATTAAAGAAGAAGCAGAAGGAATTCGGAGATAGTGGCTTCCAGCAGGTATTACTTAATACAGCTTTAAGATGTTACTGTTTGAAAAGTCGCCAGTGACAGTATGGTAACATAAAGATAAATAAATGAATGAACCCATAAAAAAGTAGGAAATCAACTCCATTTAAACAGCACAACTTATTTTTAAGCCACTCCAAGCACAGAAACAACAGTCACCCTTTCACATTAACTCATACAGAACTTTTTTATTTCTCGACGCCTCTGTCACACAGTTTTGAGGGTTCAGTGTCAACAAAGGACATTTGGATATGGAACCTAAAAACAGCCATAAAGGCACATTCAGCAGCAGTAGTGAAAGGGTTTGTACATGTAAAGGATTTAACAGCCTGCTCAATCTATTAACAGCCTTTTAGAGACATTTATGTTCCCAGACGGACCCATGATCATCTACAAAAAGCATATTATTGCCAATATAGATGCTTACAGCAATTAAAGGAAATGTACCTATCTTTAAAGTCTGAGATTTTAAAAGACTTAAATACTAACAGAAATACTAAAGAAAATCTGACCTTCGTTTGTGTGCGTTTGTGTGCGTGTGTGTGCGAGAGAGTACCGGGACTATACAGGATGTAATCCACTGTCAGGGCCGTGCGGGAATGACAGGTGGTGATCTCAGGTCTCCTGTCAGGCATCAGGTGATGTTGATAAGACGACAGCAGCTTCAGGCTGTGCTCGATCCTCCACGCTCTGCAGAATCATACACGTGGTTAGAGAGAGTTTGTCCATTTTTATTATGGTGACAACCAGCTTTTCAATTACTGAGAACTAAAAAGGCAGAAATGAAAGGAGGAGGGAGTGACGAGAGAAGGACGGCGAGACTTTACCTGCTGAATTCATAAGCAGCTTTGGCAGCGAGATCCTCCACACTGAGATTAGAGATCGCTCCCTCTACAGCTGACGGAGAGAAAAGGACAGGCGGTTGTTAGTGATGAGGTTCAACACACTAATCACTAAACTCTATTAACATCTCTCAGGCAAACTGGCGACAGTCCAGGACAACATGAGTAACTTTCTAAGTAAAGTCTGAATAAAAGATTAAATAAATGTAGATCAAAGTCAAATCTGCCTAATCACGTGCTGCACTGTGAAGTGGATGTTAAATTAAATGCAGTTAAACTTTGGAGGCCTGAATTTTTCTAGACATCATCCGATAGAGAAGCGCGCATAATTACACTTATTATTTTAAGTACATACGTATGTTCATACCGACAAAAATGGCTATCTGGAGTATACCAGTACAGGCATGATGTACTCATAATGGTCAGAAAGTTGGAAGTGGATGGTTGGACACTTTGTGCCCTCAATAGCTGAAGGAGAGGAGAAAAAAAGCAAACCATTGATACAGTTCTATATTATTAGAGGATACGCTATATTTTGATTTCTAATAAGTCCTTTGAGACAGAGCTAAACGCAGCCACAGGGAGTCCACAAGCCAGTGCACTACTAGCACCAGTCTGAGGCCTGGATAAACAGGCAGGGTCGAGTCAGGAAGATCGTTCAGTGCAAAATCATCGAGAAGCAGCTGATTATGTAGTGTGCACAGTGTACTACTGGAAGTGCTTTCAGACACCCTGCGTCTTTAACCTGCCAGCTCACGAGCACACAGTGATGTGGGATTTCTGACAGCACCTTATGAGAAAAGAGCAGAAACTGCAAGTGGTCGTCAACTATCTTGCCGGCTGCATGTTCCACTCAGGCAGCTCTCTCACGTAAACCAAGCACGATATGCACTGAAGTTGCGCTGACGCAAACCAGCTCCCACTGTGCTCTAAGTGTGAGAAACTACCTCTCTGAACAACAAGTCGGCTGGAATCTTTTGACATTTTCCAGAATTCTTTTGAGAAAACAGCTTTTCCAAAGTTTACCTGTAGGGCTGGTGGGCGAGGTCTCAGCATTAGGTTTGTTTTCGTACTGGCACTGATGGGTTATTCCCAGGCTGGGAGACCAGATTGGAGACATGAGGAGACGCTGACCTCTGGGACTGTTTTCCTGACCTGACACCTACACAAACACCCACACCCAGAAACGAAAAGGGGAAAGAAAAACAAAACGGATAAGTGAGTGTGGGGGATTGAAGCACCGAGTATTTCTTTATTTGATGAGTGGGAAATGGACACCACAAGGTTTACTGTGAGGCGACAGAAACCAGGCAAAAACAAATTGGATTTACTGAGCTGAAAACCACAGATGACATTTTTGCATGAATGACCATCAACGACCAGAATTAATTATCATAACTGTCTACTAACTATAAGTTAATTGATCAGTTTGTGAGCGGCACAATATTCTCACCATGCCAATCTGCATTCCGCTATATTGCAGGCAGCCTGTGGTCAGGAAGCTGTACAGTGGACTCCAGGGAGCAGAGTTAAAATCCCCACATAAAACCACTGGGTTAACCTGCCCGTTTGGGAGGCGGGACAGCCGGTTGATCTCAGCCAATAAGATTGCCAGCTGGGCCAGTTTGATGTCACCTCGCCGGGGGTTGTAGAGAAGGTGGGTGTTGGCGACACAGATGAATGAGGAGGGATTTAAATGACTGATGCTGTTGTTAGGTCGCAACAGCACAACCAATCCCACGTTGTCTCGGTCGAGGAGGGTGTCGCCGAGCCGGAAAAACTCGACGGGATTGGAGGAGAGGAGGGAGAAACGGGAGGTTTTGAAGACAACGGCACAACCGTCTGGTTTCTTTCCTGTCCGCTTTTTATACTCACAGTGATAACCTGACAAACACACAAAGATGGGTTATTATATTAAAAATATCATAAATAAATGACAAAGAAATATCACAGACAGAAACAATCAAATTATATCAAATTTTACCACAGCAAAAAGGCCTTAAACCTGGGCTGGCTCTTATATATTGCTTTTCCCACCAGCTCAGCATGCTTTATACAACATGTCACATTCACCCAAGCACTTTTTTGTCTATGACTAAGTGCTTTCCAGCCAACACATTCACACTCCAATGTAAAAAGACTGTATAGACATCCAAGAGAAAATAACGGACTTCACTGCTTGAATTTCAACCTCAGGAAACACTTTCATGATGAGTTTTCAGATCCATTTGAAGTAAAATAACCAATAAAGCAGGTTGTGATTTAGGGTGTGACAGTGAAACTGAGTTTGTGATCAGCCTCACAACTCACAAGATCGATAAAAAAAAAAAAAATGAAATGAAATGAGCAAAATGCTCGAGTCCTAAAACAGGGACTCCGAAAAGCAGTGAGTGGCAATAACGTCTTTAATATACAGTCTGTTTGCACTAGTTAGAAGGGAAGATTTATCTGTCTTCACTTTTTTTGTCTTTCACTTTTAATGGCCCTCCCAAGCACACACATGTACACACAAAAATGAGCAGCAGTACCTAGTGCCTGGAGAGCAGGCTTAATCTGGTTTTCATAGTGGTCCTCCTGCACTTCCTGAAGACACAGGATCTAAAAAAAAACAACAACAACAACAAAACCTCTCATAAATGTATGATGAAGAGCCAAAAGTATATGGACACGTTTACCAACACCCTTCTGTGCATTTTGCTGTTTTCTGGTGGTTTGCAACTCCTATTAATGATGCAGCACAATGACTTTGAACCACTGTGTGTTACAAACTCTGTGGCTACCATTTCACTTCTGCTTTAAATGGGCTTGATCGATACGTTAATGTCAACTCCAAATAACCTAGGATAAAGGATCAGTAGATAATATGTTCCTTTTATGGCCCAGCCCAGGTTTACCACTGAACATCAGGGCAAAACTTCCTCCTGAGACCATTAAACTATACATACTAATAAGTTTTATGACACTGCATCCCCTCACATCAGCATTGTGGTGCTGGATCTCTGCCAGTAGGTTATGCAGTCGGTACTCCCAAGGCAGGACGTTTGGGTCACAGTGTCGGTACAGGTAGGCATTGTCCTCCAGGAGCTGCTGGGAGAGGATGTTGTAGGACATCACCGAGAAGTCAAAGACTGAACTGTCGCCTGGTGGGTGGAGGTCAGTGCTGCAGGACTCCCAGTGTCTTTGAAGAGCTGAGGAGAGATGAGACAAATGGAGAGCTGGAAATGTAACCTCTAAATATGAAGAAATAGAATCTGCAGCCAGAAGACAAGAATTTCCATTTCTGTGTGCAATTTGCTTTTAGTCTGAATTGTATTGATCAGTTAATTACACTGAAACAGGCACCGTTTCCATGCAGGTTCACAGCCTGTTTTGAACGAAAAAGAGGGATCGGATCTGTCAAAATGTCCATTTCCAAACCACAGGCCAGATTGCTGTTCTGGTCTTTGACATGATTCAGCTGCTTTCCCCAAAAAGGGTTCCCACTGTGGGACAGACAGGACCTCCACCATTGCTTTTACTTGGACTTTTTCAGATTTAGATTATTGCTCTGTGGAGGGAAAACATTTCCGAGCTGATCTCTTAATGGAGACTCTGCTTCCCACATGTTTTCCAGCAGCAGAAAAGACACATCAAAACTGTAATTATACTTAACAAAATTGAAAGGACTCACATTTCACAGCCCTTCTTGGTGGAGAGGGCTGCGTGTTTCCTCCAGGTACCTGCCCCAGGTTTGAGGGGTGAGTGGTGCTGCGAGGCTGCCCTCCATCACTACATCCATCCCTCTGCTGCTCTGAAGTCCCTTTTGTGTCCCTGTGAGGCCCATCCAGCTCCTGAGACCCCCTCCCTTTGAACCATGGGTTGGGTTTGTGCATCACTGGCTGTAATTCTTTATGTCCTTCTTGCTGACGATGATGATAATGATGATGATCTCTGTCTGCACTCTCTCTTCGCTGTCTGTCTTTAGTCTCACTTTTAGTCCTTTCCACATTTTTATCTCTGCTGGTTTCCCCTCTGACATCTTTTCCGACATTATTCTTCACTCTGTCTTTAGTTCCATCGTTGAAGTGGTGACTAGATCGAAGGCTGCCATCTTTCCTGGAATCTAGGTGAGGGTGCTCCCTCTTGGACCCTCCCTCCTTACCCTCTGTTGCTCCTCCTCTATGTCCCTCCTTTTCTTTATTTTGTTCTTTTCTTTCCTTTTTTTCCTCTCCACTCTTCCTCCGTTTGTAGGGCGGCCCTCTGTCTCTGTCGGGGAACTCCATCAAGTGGCCTGCAGAGGTGTGGAATGAGCGGCAAGCACCAAAGTCACCAAGGTTGATGTTCAGGGGGTGTAATGCCCTGTGAGTGAAAGATTCAAGGGCAGATGGGTGGGAGTGGGGAAGTCGAGAAGGCCAGGGTGGAAACCCTGGCACCGACCACCATGGATGAGGGGTGGGAATGAATTGGGGAAGGAAGGAGGACGCAGAGGAATCAGTGTTGCTCTTGAAGCGGGCCTGGGAAAGAGCAGGAAGACTGCAGGGTGGGAAAAATGAGCTCAAAGAGCTCAGCCGGCGAAGGAACATGGGATGACTGGAGGGAGACATTAGGGGGGAAAAAAAATCAATACATTGAGCCGATGTCTGCAGGTTCTCAGTTGTGAGAATTTGCTATTTTAACATCCATATGTCTTTTATTTAACTGCAGGTTAGATTAAATGATACATTTTTTTCTGCCAGTTAGATTTAAGGATAACTTATTGTCTGAAATAACATGATGAGAGAATGATCTAAGTGGAGGCAAAAGTTACTTTCAAAACCATATATTTAGTTTAAAATCGCAAAAATAACTGGCAAAAAGCCCAGAGGTGTCCAAGAACATGTTATCAAAACTGTTATATGAACTCTTCATTAAACATGCAATTTTCTAGCTGCTTTGTTGAAATGACAGCTACCAGAAGCAGCGCTGGCTAAGCTAGTTGCTAACTACCTGCTGCTTCCCTGGTTGTTTTGGAGCACTTCTAGTTAAAACTGGTGTGTGTTTAAATGTGGATTACACAACAAACGAGTAGGCGAACACTAAAAGGACGAAGCACCAATCAGAAGTTGACGTTGCGTTTGTTATAAATGATTTCAACCGCATTGAAAATGAACAGAACTCAGACACTGCGATTAGTTTTTAACCCGGAGCTGCTAGCTCACGTCGACTTACGTCTCGTCATCGGCGACTTTGTTTAAGCCTCAGCTTGGGTGCATTTTCCGACATAACGAGATAACAGGATGGAATTTTCGACCTTTGCGTTTGAATCTGCAGTCAGATCAGGACAAGTCGAGTCCCCGAAATGCTACGTAACTAAACGTAAAAACAAAGCGCGGAATGAGGCGTTGGCTTCATGTACCGTCAGTATTTTCGTCAAATGCAACAGGGACAATATACGGTGCAGATTTTGTGTGCTAACGTACCAGTGTAGCTACAAAAAGGTGTGTCAAATATTAAAGAGTGGGGTGACAGCTAACAAAACAAACACTCAGAACCGCTTTTACAGAGGAATCTTGCTCTTTGCCGAAGCTGGTAGCGCAACTCCCAACATTTTCAAGGCTACGTAAATGCATCACCATCACTCTCGCATGCGTCTCTTTCTCGCGCTGGATGTTGTAGTCTTTTACTTGAGTTAGTTAACAGTGAGTGATATGGTGCGAACTATATAAGGTACTACAGACAACCGGGTACGGTGCGGAAAGTGGTCCGGGTGCAACGTAGCTTACCATTGCTTATACATTTTTATCGAGCGCATTGTGAAATGTCACGACTTCTAACGTTGAGGTTATCAGTTATAAAAGCGATAGCGACTCATTATTAAAGAAACCCGTGAATTATGTCAACAGCTAGGATTCTTTATTGTAAGCGCCGTAAATGGAGAATTAAAACAAAGGTCATTGTACTTACGTAAAAGCGAGCCTCTCGAAGACAGCGGTGTCGTTTAAAGCCTCTTTAAACACAAAATGTCACCTTCCAGTCTGTGTCATTTTCTGTTATAATGCGTCATTGAAATCTGAAATAGAGCTGTCTTGTGTCGGAGTAATAGTTTGCTGAGTGTGGCTAGAGAAGCAGTGGTTTGTTAGAGCTGAGGAGTGGGCACAGAGGCAGTGAAAGGTATCTCTCTCTCTCTCTCTGTGTGTGTGTGTGTGTGTGTGTGTGTGTGTGTGTGTGTGTGTTTGGACAAACAAACCCTGCCTCGTTCCAGTTTTGTTCCCCAGTTTTCACAAATGAAGAATTTTCTAGCTCATTTTCAGATTTGGAGTACTGTGGTGTAAGCACAAAAATCGTCCCATGTGTATATTCACAGAATTCTTTTGAGTTACATGAAGGCTTGTGTAAACGGACGGAGAGCCTATAATGATGCATTTAAAACTCGAAAATCTGGGCAGCACAGACCATCGTGTGTTGACAATGGTCTGTGTTCATGACAAAAGACACTTCTTAAAGCAGACAAAGAAACTTAAATCAAACAGATTCAGAATCCTTTTGTCATGAGTTGTTTAATTGTCATTAAACATCAAATATTAAATGAAATTAGAAGCAGCTACATGGTAGTAGCATTTAGAATAAATTAGAAAAATACCCCAATAAAAACAAAAATACCAACTATAAAACTAAATGTACAGGGGTTATATAGATCCGAAAGCGGGCACGCGTGTGTGTTGTATGAGTGTGAGCAGTACTGATGTGTGAGTTTGGCTGGGGTGCACGTGTGTTCAATACAGCGATGGTTCATGGAAAGAAACTGTTCGTGAGTCTGCTAGTCTTGGTTTGGATGGACCTGTAGAGTCTCCCAGAGGGCAGCAGATCAAACAGGTGGGATGGAGGATGGGTGGAGTCTTGTGTGATTGCATCAGCTCTGCAGCAGTAGTGGGATGTATAGATGTCTGCAACCGAGGGGTGGGGGCAGCTGATGAACTCCTGCACTGTGTTGACCTCTTCCACTCATCCTGGGTGCAGTGTGTGAACCACACTGTGGTGCAGTATGTGAGGATGCTCTGGATGACTGAGTGATGGAGGTCACCAGCAGCTTTGCAGAGATGCTGTTCCTTTTGAGCACTCTCAGGTAGGAGGTGGAGGTGTTTGCAGCCCAGGAGAGGTCAGCAGAGATCACGGTGCCCAGAAATGTGAAATCCTGAACTCTCTCCACACAGTCACTGTTTATATAGAGGGGAGGCAGGTCTGCTATGTGCCTCCTAAAGTCCAGGATCATCTGCTTTGTAGACAGATTCAGTGCCTCGGTGTAGACAGGAAGGGTGGCCTTTATGTGCTTTAACACCAGCTGTTCCAGGGACTTAGTGATGACAGGTATGAGTGCATTGGGGTGGAAGTTGTTGAGGCTGTTTGTAGATTATTTTTTGGGTACAGGAATGATTAAAGTGGACTTTGAGTGTGAGAAGAAGTTGTTTAGTTCTTTTGTTAATGCAGGCTCAGGTCCACAACTGTGTTGGACTGCCCCCTGAATTTGGTAATATGGTGGACCTAAAAGCAGATTTGCGTGGTTTGAGGAGTGTTTTGACATGACTGTTCATCCAGGGCTTCTGCTTTATGTGAAGCTGATGTAGGACAGAACAGCTAGTGTGTGAACAGTCAGGTCCTCACTGTCAAAGACACTCTTAGTTATAAAGGATGTACAACTGGTTATAAAGGTGTGACCTTCATAACCAGTTGGTTCTTAAGATAAACAGATTTCTGTTGAAGTTAAACACAGAGCTTTCACAACCACAGCTGCAGATCTCAAAGGAAATACCCTTGTATATGAAGCTAATATATGACACCATACTTGCATTATAAACAAACATGAGGCTGTGTAATTCTAACCTGTTACTGCAGTACTTTAAAGCCCTTAAATTTAATGAATTAATATAAAGTCTACTGTGAGGATGCACAATCACAAGAAAATGTGCCATAGTCCAAACATGGACCTAACTGTGTAAAGGGTAAAACATAAGAAAAGATTAGTTGTAGTTTTGTAAATATTTTGAGGAGCACTGTGTTTGCACCAACAGCAGCTCCCAGTTTGCACAATAAGCATGTCAATAAAATAGAAACAGCCATTATAAAAGCTTTATTCAGGATTCAGGAATCAAACAGGATATCAAACTGATGCTGAAGATGTCAAACACATTATGTAACTGAACCGCAAAGAAGTTCTACAATTTTTAAAAACCATTGTGTGAACAGACAGAGAGGCGATTTAGAGAAGACTTGCAGTTAACATCAGTTTGGATTTTTTCCCACAGGTTTGAGCTCCACCAGCCCAACCTCGTGCCCATTCAGAGTGCTCAGAAATAATCTCAGGTAGGAGAAAAACGAAAGGTTTGGTTGCATCATAGCACGCCTCAAGAGTTTATTAAAATAAACCCTAAATAGCATCATTTTTATTAATTTACCAAACTTGCCTGATAAATATCAATACTTTGTAATTATGGTGAAAAAATCACATTTGTGTATAAAAAGTCTCACATGCACAGCAGCTGTGTGAAGCAGCTGCTTCATTTGGGCAACAGGAATCAGAAATTTGCTGATTTGATTTACCAGCATGTAGATATTCTGACATGTGCTGCATTCATGCTGTTCTTCCTCTTACATATTTTTTTACACTGTGACTGTTTGTCCATATTTGCACCTGTAGCTCTGTCCTGTCTGCTTTTATGCTACATCCTGTAGTTAAGCCAGGGCGTGCTCTAAATTTCAGGTTTTGTGTTACCTAATGTGACTCCCCTCATTGTTTATTTCTTTCCTTTTCATCTTCTTCCTCATATTTCTGCAATCAAAGCTATTCACATGCCCAAGAGAGCTGCATGAGGCCAAGTTTTAATGGGGAAGTTACAGTCATTTAAAGAACCCATTAAAATCCCGTTGGTGGGGCACAGAGCCACTGCAGGTGGGACACTGTCAACCTGGTGAAAAATATGAAGTGAAACTGGGTTTGCTTTTACTAGGCAGAGTATACAAAAATAGTTGATTTTTTGTATACTGATGCTGCTGCACTGACCTTTAAAGGTCAACATAAGAGGAGTTATACCTCACACAAAGATCCTTTGTTATCGTTCATCCTCGTTTTTTTTTAAACTCTCGAGAGTGTTGAGCTTCTAAAATGGGGCATGCCACAAAAACTTTAGGAGCTGCTGTTGTACGCTTACTTTCTTCTGATTGGCTGCCCCTTGCAAACAGAAGGTTTGAACAGGAGATGGGTGGGGCTTTTGTGCTCACTTTAGGAATATCCTCTCTCACTGACATCACAAAGAGCCTAACGTTGAAAAAATGGTATGAAATGGAGCATTTAGAGCAGGGTGGAGCCAGAGCTTTAGGATCACAGGGGTTACTTGTACATAAAGTGTCCTCATAATTGAGAACCTCAATAACTGAGACCATTCCCAAAGCAGTAAATGAAAGCTTAAGCCAAGCAACAAAACAAACAAATAAAGAAAAACCTTAGGATATATCCCAGACTGGAGATGATTGCATCCCGCTTGGTGTGACAGACTAAAGATTTCACATTTTGTGCTGTTTACTGGGGCTTTACTTTGGTGAGTTTCTGGTTAGATCCCAGTAAGAAACCGACTGGGATGCTGCAGTAAAGACAGTGACAGGTATTTGACCAACTGAAATAAAACCTCGAGCTATGCTTGGTTTTAATTTCCAGCTTATTAAACATCCTTTAAAAGCAGATTGCAAAAGACACAGGAAACATTCTCTGATTGTTATTTTTTGTTTGTTTTTTTTTTGTCCATCTCAGCTATTTGAAAGTTCTGGGTTTTAAGGTGCACTTGGTTTTCACTCTCCAATACAGACACTTGAATCTCCAAACCACACATTTTTCCTGCGTCTCTTGGAGCAACATTATTTCAAACCAGTGCAGCTCATAAATAAATCAGGACTTTATACCTGAAAGGTCTGCATTTCTTTTCATGCTACAAAGACCCATAAAAAAGTCTTCATCAGCTTTCTATTCAGATATCCTCGATGCAGCACTGTGACATGATTGCTCATGCATGGTCAGTGTGTGAGCAGCATTCTCTCTTTGAGTTGAGGGATGAGTGTGACAGGGCACATTTTTTAAGAGGGTGTAAAGGTCACATGGTCAGGGGTCAGGAGAAGGGGACTTCCCATCTTTGCGTGTATGCGCTCAGTTCACAGGGGCTGATCACCAACATTCGGGAATCGTCCATCCCGTCCAGAGCCATCTCCGAGTCCAGGCAGAACCGGGAGACGAGGTGCTCCAAGTGAGTCCCTGACTTCTGCCACCGCTGCAGGAAAAATGAAGAAAAAAAACATTTAAAAAGTTAAAAACAAACGTTTAAAATCTTAACTACCTTATCATCTCATGTAAATTAGAAAACAAAACATTTACTGGTTAGTGTGGAAAACATACCACCAACAAGGAATCCAAAAATTAATTTTTTGTTGTTGTTGCTGTGCTTCATTTTTTTCTGCTCACTATTGATCCAGCCGCTGTACTGCAGTCAAGAGCTGCTCGGAGGATCTAATGAATGCAGAAACCTGCAGCAGCTGTGAAAAGGTCTTCAGTCATGCTCTGCTGAGCAGGTGTATTACTGTATGACCGCAGAGAAATATGCTGAGAAACATGAATCTGACAATGACAGAGCTGATGTCACACTCTTTCGCATAAAAAAAAAATGAAAAGAAAACGTTTTTTAGGGGTTACACCTGCACACACGGCACTGAATGGCAGGCCTCGCTCAAGTCACTGAAGTAATTTAGAAAGCATGGAATATGCAGGCTATACAGCCGCCACCGAATCTAACAATGCACCAACATAACATCTAAGAAAAAAAACAGGATGCTTCAGCAGAAATCCCCAGGAACTGTACGCCGCACGGTCACCACCAAACAGAGGTTAGCGCCACAATTCTCATCAGAGGACCCGTCGGAGAAGCACGCTTCACTGAATCCTGAACGCTGTTATTGGCGATCAAATCTTTACTTTCAGAAGTGCATGTGTCTGCAGATTTTACAAGTATGAAAAGTGCAAATTTTCACTGATTTATTGTCATATATGAAGCATCTGCATATGATCAATGAGTGAGACCAAGTCAAGTTCTAACAGCAGCGACACACTTAATCTTTTTTGATCTATCATCTGTGTAAAAGAGCAAAATAAGAGCAGTTCAAGAAGAATACATGTGTAGTTTGTTGTTTTGGTTTGTGACCTTAAATTGTTTTATGTGTGTGTTGTATATGAGTGTAGACTTACTATAACTAAACATGTATATTGTGAGATTATAATGTATATTATCTGAACTCTGAACATTGATTTGCTATAAGAAATAAGGGGGTAGGAACGGAAATATTCATGACAACTTGATGTCTTTACTTTGTTTTTGTTGTTTTTTGTCTTTTTACAATGTTTTTCTTTTTCCTTGCTATTTTAGTTATATTTACATGTCCAAAATAAAACTCCTATTCTATTCTATAATAACCTCATATCATTCAGAAATCTTGTGATATTTTTTTGAACATCTGTTTTCAGATTTTCTTTTTTCCATTTGATATGTATTTGTGAAGATGGGGTGGGAAAAAAGTTGCACTTGAGCAACAAGATCTTGGGTTTCAATCCTCCATCCAGCTGGGTCATGTTCTCCCTGTGGCTGTGTGGGTTCTCGTGGGACTCATGACTCGGGCTAATTGGTGATTCTAAACTGGCCTTAGGTGTGCATGGCTGTGCTCTTGGGTGTACTCAGCCTCTCACACTCCTATAGCTGAGTTGGGCTCCAGCCTGTCTATGACCCATGTCCATATAAGTGATTAGGATCTTCCAATGGTAAAATATTCTTCCAAAAATCACTTCTAAGTTGTGCCAAGCTCAACAGCTGGTAAAATGTTCATGAAAAAAAGAAAGTAATTTAAGTAATCCTAATAATAAAAACGAATCAAACATTGATTCAGGCTCCCTGGTGGAGTTATTAAATGTACCAGCTCAATAGTTTACAGCTGCTTTCACTGATAATATTTGTTCCCTTTTTACTCAAATAATACTTCAATAATTGCTTGTATTGTTTGATTGGAATCATTCAGACTAATGTTAAAAGCTGTGTTTTTGTCAGGGGTGAAATTATTCTCACCTTTAATATTCATTAAAATCATTTTTTACAGATCCAAAGTGACTAACATTTTTCACATGACTCCACCAACTTTACTTGAAGCCACCTGGTAATAAAAACATATTTATGGTTGTACTTCCACATCTAATTATACTCTCTACATTTATTGATTAAGGGGTAATCATAAATTCTGACTGCTTTCAGTTTACAATGGACAGCATGTGATTCCCCACAGTCACCACTAGATGGAGAAGTCTCCTGACTTTTTCAACAATCCAGTGGCTCTTTGACCAGACAGACACTGTCTGTGTGTGTGTGTGTGTGTGTGTGTGTGTGTGTGTGTGTGTGTGTGTGTGTGTGTGTGTGTATTATTCATAGCTGGATTCTTTAGCTGTGAAACAAAGCAGGAGATATGATCAGACATGAAGAGAGGCTTTTATCTAGCAGTGGGTCTGAAACCCAGCCATCTGAGACAGACAAAGAAAAACAGAATAAAAGATAAAAGAAGAGAGACAAAACGAGGGAAAAATAGAAACTATTCGTGTGTGTGTGCCATTTGTGTGATATCTGTATCTTTGTGTTTCATAATTTGCACGTTTGTGTGGTTATCTCCTTGTATCAGTGTTTTTATGCTTACGTTGGCTCGGAGCGGCCATGTTGTATTTGCTGAGCCTCTGAAGCGTATCACTGTCATGTATCTTGATCTCATGAGGCATTGTAAAGACACACACACACACAGTCACACAGACCCACACACACACAAATCAGCTTTGTTCTGTAGAAGTGCATTGTGGGTCTGCTGTGGCATTGTCAGGATGACATGCCCATCAGAGTACAGCGACGGGCCGCGGAGATTTTTAATTGAAAAAAAAGACGGAGGGATAATTAAAAGTAAATTAATTAGTATTCAACTCATTAGTGTCGGCTCCAGCAGACTATAGAGAGTAACATGTTGCGTTGGTCTTTCTCTACACATCACTGTCTCTCTTTTAAGTACTGCACATTAAAGTTCATAAGCCTTTTGTTGCCTTTCAGGATGACTCAAGGGAGATGGGAGTCTTTTACAACCTGGTGAACAACACAGGCTGAAATGAAATCACCTTTCTCCAGGAATCTACAGGTATCAAAATACCCTGGTAAGAGACTGTACATTAAAGATGGACGTAGCCACTGTGTCATAAGGGTGGAAATGGAAATGTTCATATTTGAACGAGAGGGTGAGAGCAAAGTCACCAGCTAGAAAGTTTAACTATAAAGCTTCATTTTTATTATATTTTTATTGCACAAAAGAAAAAAAGCATGATAACAAAGTGCAAAATGCAAGAATCTGCACAGGGAGTATGCTAATGCAAAGCTAGCAAAGAACCCAGAAGGATGTTAAAGCTGAGCACAACCTGAACTTAACAGGTAACAAAAGCAGTGACTGAGCAGTTAAGCTTGTAGCCTCAGTTTCTACCTGTTCTTGTTTCTATAGTAGAATCACTGTGACGATTGCTTTGAAGTCTCACTTTGGCTCATTTTTAACTTTACTTTGGTTTCATATATAAAAACTAAAAGAAAGCATCAGGTTAATATTGTTAACTGTTAATTATGAAAAAATAAGGGTCAAGTCATTTTAGAAAGTAACAAGAAACTAATGTAGCAACGAGTGTATCAAATTGCTTTCTCCGATGAGTAATTAACAAACTGCATTACTTTTAAGAAAAGTAACTAGTAATGTGGAATACATTACTGTTTTTAGTAACTGGTTCTT